>NW_019525240.1:48849-76558 GCF_002814215.2 Seriola lalandi dorsalis | reverse complement strand
CCGATCTAACTATCTCCCAGAGCGCTGTGCGCAACTGCAACGCAATTGATCCGTGACGTCCTGACGCGCTGCTCTCTCTGTACGGCGGAGTTAACCCTATAATTGCCAGCTATCTCTCTCTCACTCATTCACACTAAATAAACTGACTTTTTACCCCCTTTCCTGTTAGTCTTATCACAGCTTATGAAGCCTGGGCTACATCAGCATCAAGAAACTGCAATGAAAATCTTATATATTAATATTATTTTCCACTTTCACTGAGATTTTTTAACCAACATCAGTTCTGATCATTACGACCAAATATTGAATCATTTTCAAGATTCTGACCCTTTAAATTCCAGTTTGTTTACATAAAGCCACTGTTGTTTTTATGTATTATTTTCCATACACTAAAAACTAGGGGATTTTTTTTGTTTGGATTATCACAAAAATGATGCCATGAAAACCATTTGCTCTAAGATCACATGGGTATGCAAGCATATACACTTGCATGCAAACATACTAGTACACTGCCATTTGCATTAACACAGCCAAAATCATAGAAAAATGAAAAAGGTTGCACAAGGGTTAACTTGTTTATTAGCTAAGCCAACAAACCATGGTGACCGCAGACACTGCTACCTGCCAATTAGTCATATGTCAATCTTTCAGCCTACAGCTAATCACAATCAGCAGCTTCTGTAATAATCTTAAAATACCTGTTGTAGTAATAAAATTAAACAATAAAGATTTAATTTAGGTTTGTGTTTCATGGTAATGTTACATTACCCTACAGCCTCAATAACAAACTCCAGCTCAACTAATAACATAATGCAACATCCAGGTTAAAGTTGTTTCTGGAAGCATGCGGCTAGCCAACTGTGACGGCACCTACCTTTCACTCAAAGTGGCCATGCCCTCAGTGACATAAACAGTTGTCATGAGGGAGTAAGACTACAATGTTCAGAGATTTTAGTAAGGAAATTGTCAAACAAACGTGGAATTCTTGTTGTTAAAGAATGATGGCTGGAGTCGCAAGCTGCTGTTAAACCGTGCATTTATTTACAGTGTACAATTATAATAAAGGATGCCCAAATCACACCCACAATGTGCTTGCCCTGGCATGCGTCACTCACTCTCCCTCTCGAGCTTGGTGTTGGCCGGGGCATTATATACACTAAGCTCCTCCCCAGCCCAACCAACTCCCAATTAAATCACAGACTACTATTCTGCTCCACCAACTACCTCTGCAATAGGGTCCACAATAGACCTGCAAAACAAATACACATCATTTAATACATTCCCCCATCAAACATTCTTCAATCAATAATAAATCACCACAAATAAGCAGTCAACTAAAGGTCATGGCAAAAACCCCCCTACCACTCAAGGAACAATGGAATGAACCTGCCCAACAGGAAGCTGCCACCACTATATAACACAGCCCATTTCATTTGCTCTGGTTAGCCCTAGGAGGAGAGAAGGAGGGAACCACAAGCAAACAATGGTAAAATGAAATAAACTTTACTAATAACTATATGTGTGTGGTGCATTTCTTTTATGTTATTCTCGGGGAGGGATATGATGTATGAACGAATGTCCAGTGTGGTGCGTGCACTCACCACGGAAACAGAGGGGAAACATTTGTTTGTGTATGAGCCAGAGTTTTACCATGTGCCCCCATTTAGTGTGACGAGGCCTTTGTCACAGAAATTAAACTGAGATTGAAATAAGTGAGAGAAACAAGAATAGGATTTTGAAAAGTGAGGGAGACAGGCCCCCTCCCACCCAGTGGAATTGTGGCCCTTGGTTATGCTTTTATTAGGAACTTGAGATTAATTGTATGTATTTTAGCTAAATAGTTTTCCAATTTACACACATGCACATTTGTTGTGTGTGTTTTAATACTTTCGCCCTCTCCCCTTTCTTTCTGACATCCAAGGACATAAAGGGACATAAAGACAACATATAAAACGGTTTCAGCAGCAAACACTGTCCTTTATTTTCCACTTATAAATTCTCTCCTTTGACATACTAGAAAAATAAAACATTGCACTAAGCAGCAATGAAAAAGCCAGTAGATGAAATGGAAAACAGATGCTTGTATCAGTTATAGAGATATTGACAATGAAAGCAGATGTAGTGGTTCTGTGTCATATTGACCAGGTGCAGTTCACATCCAACCAGAGACTGAGTCAGGGACTCTTTCGTCAAAGGTTTTCATTTTCACACCTTTGTCACTGACCACAATAAACCATCTGTGTGTCCTTTAAAGCTAGCATACCACACAAACCAAACCTAAACAATGTTCATTCAACTTGGATATTCAAAGGATCATAAAACACATTAGGAAGTAAATCATCTATGTTGAACCCTATTCTTTAAACATGAAAAGCAGAGGTCTTTGAAGGTCCACTCAGATCCTTAACCTAGTACTCTGTGTGTTTCTGTGGATGTGAACTGCAATAAAAAATGAAGCATTCTTTGTCCAAGGAAATTCTTTAGTTACTTTTAGAATTAATTGCTACAGCATAACTTTAAATTGATTTTTAGGATGTGTATTGCTGCTCATCAGTTGGTGAACCATCAAGCTACTACCAGAGCTACTACCAGAAATGGTGCTCTCTCTCTTTGGGGCTGTCCCTTTTTGAATAGGGGCCTGTATCACAAAGTAGTCACATTAGTAGGTTAGCCTTCTTTGGGCTAACCTATTAATCTCTGGTCTTAACTTTGGGCTTAACTCAGATTCTCTGGTATCGTAAAGCTGTTTTTAAGTGCTGTAAATCACCATGGTGACCTTGGCTGCACGGTTAAGCTGCTCTGGAGCAGTGACTTCAGAGGATCACATCAAAACCTGTCAACAGCCCAACTGCTGACCAATCAGATCACTGAAACAACTCATCATTCCTACAAGATACCACCCTAGACAAAGAGTTAACAATAAGGTGACAATAATAAGGAATAATAGATATGTTTTATAGATGTGTCCACCCTGGTTTTAAACAGCTTGTAACAAATGATTAAATAACGATGTAATAATAATGATGATTATAACTGTATTTTAATTGTGCAAAGATTATTTAGTTCGACAGGATTCCTGACAGTGCAGATACTTTAACATTCTTTTATTTTAACAAAAAAACAACATTAATTTTAATTAATTTTCTCTTCCTCTCTGTTTCTGCCTGATTTTACTATAACCTTTTTAATGTGCATCAAATATTCAAGTTTGTTCATCATTAGACAACAAAAATACTCTATATTCATCTCACTGCAGCATAGTGAGATGAATATAGATAAAGTATCAGGAGATCCTTTGTTCCCACTGCCTCTAATTATTACTGTTTAGTTATTATGAAGTGTTATTATTATTATTATCAACAATGATCTAATGGACACATGAATTTTCCCAATGGGATAAATAAAGTATTTATCTATCTATCTATCTATCTATCTATCTATCTATCTATCTATCTATCTATCTATCTATCTATCTATCTATCGGTCTAATAAGCTTCTATGCTTTTCTAGTTCTGTGATTACATTGTTTACATTTCTCCATGTTGAATATCACTTTCTGTTGTCACTAACTATTTTTCCTTTTGGTACCTCTGTTTCATCTTATTCCATATTAAGTATATGGTTTCTGACATATACAACGCTTGTTATTGCCAACTCTGTCACATGAATGCACTCGTAGGTAAGCAGCTTAATGATACAGGTTATAAAGGATGGCCAACATTATGCTCAGTGAAGCCTGGAAAATGTGTGTGCATGTCAGGTTTGAGTAGTTGTGGCAGGTGTCTGTTTAGGATCAGGTCCACAGTTTTTGGACCCATGAAGATAGTAATGATCATTTGTTGTGAATGAAAATACAGCTTGAATAGATCGAGGGGTGTTTGGCAGCCACTTAGGTAAAAAATAAAAAAACAATCAAACAAACAAACAAACAAACAAACAAAAGAAAAAAAACACAAATATATTGTGAATGCTTTTTAGAAATTGTAAACCTAACATCACTGTAGCACCTCTCCTGTTGTGAAAAGTAACTCCACATATACCGATGGAAAGGTTTTTTCCACTAACATTAATTGCTATCTGGCAGTAGTGCTGACCATATTGCAAATGATTCTGCAGCTCCATTAGGAATGCATGTCATCATATATTTGTCTTTACTAAATGTTGATCACCCTGCTCTGCACTTTATTTAGGCCATTTATTGTAAATGCGTAGAGGTGGTGCTTAGCTGTGCCCGATCCTAGAAATCTTTGCAAAAGCAAATGTCTTGAAAGAGACATTATGTTGATCTGATTTATTTTTTAATCAACATAATGAGGAAGTTGCCAGTTGCCAGTTGTTCATCTTGTACGTATCTGAAAATCTTTACTGTTTTTCATAATAGACGATGAACAGTTTTATGATTCTGTTTAGGCAACTCAAAATACTTTGTTAAAGCCGGGGAAAGGTGATCTTGGTCAAAAACTCAACATTTAACCAAATCCAGATTGTTCCCTGACCTTAACTGAAGTGTTTGTGCAGCTTAAACCTAAGGACTGGAGACTGGTGTCAGTCCAACTATCTCCCTGACCACCTCCATATGACTTCTATGTCAGTAGAAGGTGTTCCTCAGCTCAGGTGTTTCCTTCTAAATGCATGTAACATCTAGGAGATAGGGTCATGGTACTTTCAGTCATTACATGCAAAGTAAAAGAACGCCCACACATTCCTCCTCACTGTTTGGAACACAGTGTGCAACTATGATTAAATGCCATTACCTGAAATGTATGCATGCAGTATTTCACTGTGCCTATAAAAGTATTTGAATGATTTGTTTCATAGTTTTACAACACTGAATCAAAGTCGGTTTAATGTGGCTTTTTTGACACTGGCCCTTTAGTGTCAAAGTAAAAACATCTCTAAAAAATGATCTAAATGAATTACAAGTAAAAAATACAAAATACATTTTTGAATTAGTATTGACACCCTTTAATAGGGCACAACTCATCAGTGATGCAGCAAATTGGTTTTAGAAGTCACATATCACATTGAGATCAGCTGAGTTTAGTCAAGGGGTTTCAGTTGATAACGAGTCAAATGCAGAGGAGGGATGGGAGAGAGAGATACAAGAGAGAGAGAGAGAGACCTAGCCACTCCGGTTGTTTGTGGTCCATTATTTTTTGTAGTCCTGTGTCAGTTTTTTTTTTTTTTACCTTCTCCCAGACCTGTTTCGCAGTGTGGAAACTAGAAAAGTTTCACCCGCTCACTGCAGCTTTTAAACAGGTGGGTGAAATAAGATGCAACGAGTACTCGACCAGTCAGAAATGTTCATCACTGCAGACCACACCCCCCAAAGTGCCTGAACCTTTGGAAATGACTACCCCCCGACCAGGGACTTTTTCAGTCAATTACCTCAGAACTAAATTTAGACACTGATTCCTGTGGTCGAAACACGCATAGTTCCCTCAAAAGGTTCCTGGTTCCTGGGGGAAAGTTCCTGCGGTGGAAACGTGGCCTTAAATGGACTTTCTAACTGTCACTCTGAGTGGGGAGTTTGGTACATGCCTTCTGTTTAATCGCTAACATAAAGGAGAAACCTGGCTCACAAAGGTGTCTAGTCGGGAAGGGCAGTAAAGTCTTCGCTGCACACTGATGACAGAGGGGATCAGTTTTATTTGGCAGAAATGATGAGAGACGCTGTTGAACTGAATGTGCTTGCAAGGGGTAAAGTCCAGTAATCAACACTGCACGACCAAGTTGTTGAGAATTTCTGATCTAACACCAAATCCACACACAATAATTAAACATAAGTGCACAAAACTACACATCAGAGCAGCCCATGAACATGACACATTAAAAACTTGTATGTCTTGTTACATACATTACTGACAGAAGATAAAGTTAGCCATATTCACCAGGCAGTGCCACACAAACATTTATAACAACCTATGATCAAGATTTTAATCAGAATCTAAATGCCATCAACATAAAATTCCCACCATGACGCGTGGTAGTGGCAGCATCATGCTCTGAGGTTACCTCTCTGCAGCAGGCTGAAATGAATGTAATAAAACCTACTTGGGGTTGTTTGCAAGACAATATACCCAAGCATGTGGTCAAAGCTAGACAGGAATAGCTTAAAAACAACAATAGTAATATTCTGGAGTGAAAAACCACATCTGAATCTAGTTGAGAATTTGTGGCTGGACTTGAAAAAGGCAGTTCACTCATGATCTCCATACAACCTGACAGAGCCGTGTCCAGTGAAGCATAACCTACCAAGACCTATCCATACAGACTCAAGGTTGTAACTTTACCAAACAGTGACTTATAGGGCTTGAATACTCTACTAAGATTTTCACTTTAACATTAAAGGGTCTTTGTCTGTTGATCATTGTCAAAAAGCCACATTAAATCTACGTTGATTCACTATTGTACACATGAAAACTCCCACGGGGGTAAATGCTTCTTATAAGCAGGAAAATGAAATGAAAAAAATAAAAAACACTATAGAGCTGTCAAATGAGGGTATATAAAGATAACACATAAAATTAAGTGGTTGACACAGTGCATAACAATATATGACCACACTGAAAAAATTTCAAATATTAAAATCTTCATAAAATAATTAAAAACCTATTCCTTTAGCAAACATATTTATAAAACAGGAACTTCTGATTTCTTCCCTATTTCAGTTATTTGGTTTTTAAGTTCAATGGAAATCATGAAAAACAGGCATAAATACAGTTGAAGCACACACACTGTCACCTTCTTATGTTGCTTCCAATCAACTTCATGTGCATCATTAGCGCAAGTTGTTACACATGTTCATCTCAGTTTGAACAGACTGGTGTGCTTTTGCTTCACATTTCTGCCTTTTTATGCTCAAACACAATTTCCCAACTGAAACAAGGGAAATGTCCTCCTCTGTACTCGTCCTTGATTACAGCTACTTTTTACCATAGCTCTGTTCCAGCCACTGCCGCACATCCTTCAGATTGTAAAAAAAAGGCCCCTTACCACCCACATAGGCAATCTTTCTTTGTTGTACTATACACACCCTTTCATTGGACACACCGTAAGCCACATTCGCATTGTTGTCCATACAGTCAGCCACCAGCTGACACTGCGGCGGCAGTGAGAAGTGCTCAATGAGTTTGCGTGCTGCTCCCAACCGCTCCTCCAGGTTCTGATGTTTCCGTACATTGAAAGAGTAAGAGCCCATAGGAGGGGCCACCCAGCCATCAGATGGGTGAGCCTCATCAATGTACACTAACAGGAAATCAGCCACGTCACTGAAGTCCTCTACCAACTGCCGGAAAGCTGGCAGGTGACTGATGAAGGGGGGTCAGGTGGCTGAGCCAAAGTTAACCACCAGAGGGCGGTCTGATGACACAAAATCCAGAAGGCGGCACTCCACCCCATTCCGGATCCTGGCTCCAGTCGGCACATTGGTCATATTACTGATATTGCTGCTACACCGAGGGCCATCAGGCACTTTCACCACTTTAGAGTTGGGTGCATCACAGCCAAGTTTCACCTAAGGAGGTAAAAATAGTGATTAATGTGCGAACATCAAGGAGGTGCAAAGTGGGCTTTGCCTTTATCTCTTAACTCGCTGTTTTGGATTTTACAAAACTACATATTGTGTCTGTTTTTATGGGTCTAACTGGTTATAACATAGTTGTGTCATTGTAAAGCCTTTGTGACTGTGACAAACGATTGGTCTCCTGACTGTAATTCTCTGTTGTTGCACTTTTCTGTTCAGCTCGTTATTTTTCTGCCTATTTACATACACGCTTTTTCACAATAGAATACTCAACTATATTAATACTATACTAGTCATAAGAAGACACATTACTCCACTTTACAGTTACAAATATGTATTTGGCAGTTCCATCCAAATAAACTCAAATATTAACTCTCATACAGCAGATTAAACTCATTTAAAAGGAAAAAAACACTTGGTAATGAACTGCTGCAACAAATACATAGCACAACGAAAGAAGCTGATTTATGCTCTTTATCTAGTGCAGCTACAAAGTTAGCAATGGGGCTAACCATCTTCAAATCATTCACATCCAAGCTGGAATATCTCTATCTTTCAAATGCAACATTAAGCTGGAACATAAATGAGGTCCCCAAACTTAATAAAGTAATTAGAATCACACAGGATCACAAAGGTAGTTCCAACCGTAACAGGTACAATAAAATTGACAGAGGCGGGAAGAATGTCAGTCAAGCACAGCCGGATCACACCTCACTGAACGGAGCTCTGATATATGCACCACTTTGGAGGTGTAAATGTCCTGTTTCATTAAAAAATACAAATAAATAAATAAATAATATTTACCACAGCTTAAAATTGATTCAACTTTAACATAAATTTGGAACATTAATATAGCTCTATAACATCTGTCATATAACTGGCATTGTTCCAAATCAATACAAATACATTATAATTGTTGAATTTATTTCAACTTAGGGCTTAAACCCGCCAGCAGTTATGATACAGTATCTTACACTGTATCTTTTGCTTCAAACTGCTAACGTTACAGTAATATTGTAGTTAGTTACTAAGTGCAATGGGAATTAACGGCCGACCCCCTCCTCTCTCTCCTCACCTCTCCCACTAACTAAAAACAGTTAAAGCGAAAAAAAACAATGTGATAACTAAGTCAGATCAGACACTGTGATGTGGCCCTAATACTGCACAATAGGTCAGACAGCTGGGACTTAATTATGTAAAGTTTAAGCTCCATTAAATGTACACGGGTTCATTGGCAGCAATTTTACCTGCTTCCAGGCGTCCAGGAGAAAGCTGTTCCAGACGGAGCGGAGCCCCGCGGAGGTCAACATACGGCGCCACTCTCCGGAACCGGCGGATCTGGAGCTGCTGAGCAGCGACACAACTCGCTTCACCAGCACCACGGAGTCGTACAGGGCCAGGAACAGACAGTTTGAAAAAAAGCCAGGTAGTATCTGAAGTGTCACCAGCAGATCCTCACTCGCCAGCCCCATTTTCCCTTTCTGCTTTTATGGCGGCAGGCAAATTATTTCAGAGTACCCTTCATTACGCAGGACTCAGCTTTTCCTCATAGTTTTTGCTCTGCTTGGAGCGTGTATGAGGGAGGTGTACCAGGTGTCTCTTGTCTGTTATGTTACCCTCCAAGTGTTCAGCGCTGGGAGGTGCTTGAGCTCAATCACTCTTCTTAAAAGGACGAACATTGTACTTCATATTAAACCTCCTGGCTTATCTTTGTAGCAAGATTGTGACGTCAGACGTACAGCATACCCACTGTCCCCTCCTTCCTCTTCCCTCTCCTCTCTCAGCTTTGTACACAGACTGAACCAAGCGCCAGCTCAGCTTTTCCCTCTCCTTTTTTCTCCCTTCAGTTTGTATCACCAGGCATTTATTATTAAATGACCCTGTGGAAAGAAAAATACAAGCACACAGTAATAAAGTGCAGATTAATAGGTTTAGATATGTAATGATATTCACCTAGGTAATATTTGTTTTATGATTTTTGTACTGGATTGCATATTTTACAGGTCTCCACCTCATGTTTTTAAGTTCTGATTATAGTGTTGAGCTATATTTGAAACAATTTTATTTACCTTGATCACAAGTGTTAATTCCTGATGTAACTACTGCCTTACTCATCATTCATCATCCAAAAAACTAAATTCATCATTTAATGAATAAATCTCCGTAGTGGCAAAATATTTCCTGTAAAGCATCATGCTAACTTCTGCGTTTCTACCTTTTCTCTCACTTCTTCTTCTGCCATGGAAGTGGATGGCATCTAATAGGTAGGGCTGGGTTTTGCCACTGATTTCCTGAATCAATTCAATTCACAAGGTCCTGATTCAATTCGATTCCCTATTCAATTCAAATAGATTCAATTCGTTATTGATATCGATTTCAATTCACTTAGAGAAATTTCAGTTACAACATACATTTTTCTTGGATATGAATAACATTCTCAGAGAATTAATGCTGTAAATTGTCCCTCTAACCTGGTTCATTATTAAACATATTCATGCTTACATTACGACACATGTCAAGAAATAATACATGTAGTGTGTAGCGTCAACGCCATATTTTAGAATTTACTCTCGTTGAAATGGGGCACCAGTCCTCTGGGAGAAAAACAATGAATTACTTCATTGCCAAATTTATCAATCTCATATCGGAAGCCGTGACTTCTCGATTCAATGGATCTCCAGTCTCTACGTCAAAAGAATAAAACAGGACAACAGCTGGGTGTAAATAAAGGAGTTTATTAACTAAACTATTGTGTAATAATCATAAAGATGAAAATAATAATGAAATGAGCAGTGTGATGAGTTGGCAATGGTGGGAGAGAATATGTTATGGCTATACACTATAGCTATACAGCTAATGATACTACATCTACGAATTAGGTTTGATGATTAAATATTGCTCTATTTCGACATCAACCCAGTCATGAGCAGAGTGTTAAGACCGGCCTACTGTGAGTTGTGCTGTAGCTGGAGACCCTGGGCTGGAACCCAGGTGGCTGTGGTTGCCGTGGTAACCCCGGAGACGTGGGATCTAGGTGGATCAGGTTCAGCTCTGGTGGAGTTTGCCAGGAGACTTTCTGTCTCGGGAACTCTTGATTTCTGCTCGGCTTCTCTGCAGGCGGTCGTGCAGATGTTATCTGCTGGTGTCTCTTGTGGGTTGATGTGAAATAAACTCTAATGCTCTTCACTTTGGCTGGATAACTTTAGAGGAGACTGGCGTTGACCAGATGACTCTAAAGTTGTCAAAATCTTCAAAAGGGAAAACTTGATGATGATTAAAAGTTAAAAAATTACTGAGGCACTTCTGTTGCTTTGGTTCAGTTGGTCTTGACTTGGCTTATTAAAAATAAAAGATCACGCATGTAGATAAAAATCATGTTACTTGTAGCTTGTGGCAAAGAAAAATAAAAGACGCGAAAAGTGCAAAAATGACTAAGAGCCATGAGTTTGTGGCGAGCAGCTTAGAGCTAAGAGTTTACATGGCTACAGAGCCGGGCTTTGAGCCGGGCTTTGAGCTTTGAGCAAAGTTCTCAGCTTCTAGTTTCTGCATCGTTTTTCTAGCTTCAGCTTTTCAGCCTCTAGGTTTTAGCTTCGTTTTTCGCATCTTCTTCCTTCTTAGCATCTCGCCAAGTTTCTAACTTTGTCTTGTTTCTTACATTTCTGACCTCTTCTCACCTTTTTCTGTCTTCTCTGACCATGTGTGAATTGTTCACGACTGTTTTATCCCCTGGGGGCTGGCGCATGTTTCAGGGGCGTCACCCATCTTCTCCTGTGTTTCCACTTGGAGAAGAGAGTAATTTTCCACTGAACTTTGGAATAATTTAAATCTAGAGTTTACTTATAAACTTGCACACATTAAATGAAATAACATATAAAACTACTTGCACTAATAATAGCAGAGAGGAATAATAGGAGTGTGGATTTCATATTACATCCTTCAAACCTGGAATTAATCATGATACAAGTGGTTAATTGACAAACAACAATATAAACATTTCCTAAAGCTAATAGTCTATAAATGTGGATTGCACAGCAGTTCTTTGACGGTAATAATAATAATATGGACATTCTGGATGTCATGGTCTGTTTGTGGGAGAAGGGTCCTTTGTCTCTGTTTCCTATCAATCTGATAGTTTGATGGTGGGAAGAGTCACAAAGTGTCAGTTGTGGGTCTGTAACTCTGCATGTCCTTATAATGAACTTCCTTAATGGCTTGTGACTGATGCCAGGCCACGTATGTACGCTACAAGTGATTGTTGTTAATGTACCCCGGGCTGCAGCTTCTTCCACACATCTAACTGTGCTTTTGTCCAGCTCTTCACTGTCTACATAATTTTAAAATCTGAAATGCAGCCACACATCTGCCTCTAGACTTGCCGCTGACTTCATTGCAACATGTCTGCTATATCTTTGTCTGTCACGTGCAGAGGTGTAGTGCTGTTTGTTTAGACACCTATGGTGCAAGCGCAAGGTATAACTGGGGCTCGTTTCAAAGGTTATGTAACCGCTGTTCACATACATTTACTTGTGTCAAGCAAATGAAGCCGCATTGGAAACATCCATTCAGAGGAGAAGTTGCAGTACAGGCAGAGGCCAGGAGAAGCTAACAGGCTAGGCTATAAAAATGTAGCTAAGATAGCTTTCATTTCCAACAGCACAAGTTATCCAAGTGTAACAGACTGACATTGTCATGAAGAAAAGTGAATGATGAATGAAAGGATGTTTTCTGTGTTTTCATCTTTGATTCTTAACGATTTAATTCACTTTGCAACTCAGAGGCTACTGGCAACTACCAATCAATACACCTCAAATGTCAATAACTGACCTTTTCATTTGTTTTTATTAGATCGCTTGCATGACACACACTTTAGTGATTGGATCTACAAATGTATATATATATCAATCTGATTCTGCGAACTGTGGATATTTTTTTTCATCACTAATGAATAGTGGTGTAGGGTCATTCCGGCAGCTATACCTATGCTCACCTGACTAGATCTCGGGTTTTATGAATCGATATTTGATTATTCAAATGTAGAACAAATTTTAACCGGAGAAACAATTTTTTCCACCCAGCCCTACTGATTGGGGACACTCTCATGTTGCTTTTCACCAAGTTTAATGTTTGTGCCTCAAGCCCTCTAGCACCATCAATAGATCAAATTTGGAGGTGTATTCATGCATGTAACTTTTGACCTGTATCTCTGATGTTCAAAGATGAGATACCATATGACCTAAAATTGGCACAGATGATGTCAAGAACAAGCCTCACAAGAGTTATCCATGGCTTTTTGATTTTCTAAAGCATTTTTTTTATCACAGCCATCACAAATTGCAGCAAAACCACCAAACAGTCAGAAAAGTCATATCTCAGGAGACACTTTATGAAAACTAAACTTTGTACATGAGATGTGGTCAGACGCATTTTTATTTGGAGGCAGAGGAAAGTGATTGACCTACAAACACCTGGAAGTCAATGTTAAGGTCAGTATTTCATTGTCATTTTAAGGTTGCATTATTAAGATAGTAATATAAACCTACATAGGTGAGTGTGCAATGTGCTGTGACAACCTGGATGTCACTACTGTGTAGCGTGAACACCACAATTTAGAATTTGTTCTCATTGATAAGGTGGCACCAGCCCTGAGGGAGGACAACATTGAATTACTTCATTCATTAATGTGATCAATCTCATATCAGAAGCCATGACTTCTCGATTCAATGGATCTCCAGTCTCTACGTCAAAAGAACACAACAGGACAACAACTGAGTGAAAATAAAGAAGTTTATTAACTAAACTACTATCTACAGAGTAAATGCAACTTGTAATAATCATAAAGATTAAAATAATAATAAAATGAGCGGTGTGATGAGTTGGCAATGGTGGGGGAGAATATGTCACAGCTATTTACAATATGGCTATACAACTAATGATCACTATGTCTACAAATGAGATTTGATTTTTAAATGTTGTATTTTGACATCAACCCAATCACAAGCAGAATCTTAAGACCAGCCTACTGAGAGTTGTGCTGTAGCTGGACACCCTTGGCTGTAACCCAGGTGGCTGGGGTTGCCATGGTAACCCTGAAGACGTGGGATCTAGGCGGATTCTCCTGGAGGCCGTGTTCCGTTATCACGGTAACGGATTTTGCCGTTGTCTCAGCGGTTCAGCTCTGGTGAAGTTCGCCAGGAGACTTTCTGTCTCACGCACTGTTGATTTCTGGTCGGCTTCTCTGCAGGCGGCCGTGGGCAGATGTGTCTGCTGGTGTCTCAAAAATCTTCAAAAAAGAAAATGTGTTGATAATTAAACGTTACAAAATTACTCTGAGGCTCTTCTGCTGTTTCAGCCCCGGTTTTGACTTGGCTTATAAAAATAAGAACATAGCATGTGTAGGCAAAAAGAATGTTATTTGGAACACATGGCATGGAAAGAACAAAGGACGCAGACAAACAAAGTGCAAAAGGGCAAAGAGCAATGGCTAAGAGCGGCTGGTAAGAACCAATGTGTCGCTGTTTGCTATGGCAGACACTTTTTGTTAGAGTTTGTTTGGACTTTTGTCACTTCCTGTTTTATTTTGTAGTTGGTTTCCTTGTGTGTCTCAATGTTTTCACTTCCTGTCTCGGTCCTGTTTCTCTGTGTGGTGATTGTCTGCTCCAACCTAATGTGTTTCACCTGTGTTCAATCACCCTTGCCTCCCTTGTGTCTATATAGTCTTTGTGCTTCGGTTTGTCTGTTCATGTCTGGTTTGTCCTTGGTCTGTTCATGTTGCCTGTTCATGTCGGCTGTGGTATCCCCTGTGCCTCTGGTTGTTGTTCTTTGTGTGCCCTCGTGCTTCGGTTTCTTGTTCTGTTGGTTCACCAGTTTTTGTAAGTTCTTCTGTTAATAATCATTTTTTACACCTCATTCCCCTGTGTTGGCTGCATTTGGGTCCAGCCTTACCCGCACCATGACACAATGACTAAGAACCAGTGGCTAAAAGATAGGAGCTAAGCGTGTTGTGTGAAATAATCACAACTGTTTTATCCCCTGGGGGATGTCAGGGATGTTTCCCATCTTCTCCTTTGTTTCAACGTTAGAGAAGACAGTCATTTTCCATGGAAACTTTTATTCTAGAGTTTACCTATAAAGCTCACAAATCCGCCTTCCACCATGACCATAAAAGATTAAATGACACAACATATAAACCTAACAGTACTAAAATGACAGCCAGGAATAGTGCAAATGTGAATATGAAATTTCATCCTTCAAAACCTGAAATTAATCATATGGGTTAAGTTAACTGATTGTTACCTGATCAATCGATATAATAAACAATCCCTAAAGCTAAAAGTAAATAAATATGTCTTACATGGCAGTCCTTTGACCATAATAGTAATAAGACATTCTGGATGTTGTTGTGTCTATGCTCTGCTTCACAAGCAGGGCACTCTGATTGATAATTAACTTAATAATTACAACCAAAATGACCAAATCAACAGTAAATAAAAGTTGAAGGATTGGAGTTTTACTGAGTAGAGGCTGGCAATACTCACACCGGTTAGAGGGAAAGCGTTATGCTTTTTCACTCCATGAAGAGCCGAGAGGGAAGAGGGGCTGCTGGTTCTGAGCAAGCCTGGGCCTTTCCCCCTTTCCCTCTGTGTTTGTTTGTGTGTGTGTGTGTGTGTGTGTGTGTGTGTGTGTGTGTGTGTATTCATGCATGGCACAGAGAGGTTAGGAATCACACCTTATTGTTAATCAGTCTTTTTGATGTTACTTTCTATATATAAGAAACAATCAAATACTAATAGAGAGAGTCTTATCGTTAAAAAAAAAAATTTTGCCTATGCTCTCCAGTTTCCTGGTGTCCAGTTGTTGCTCCTCTAGAGCTGACCCTTTAACCCATGGTCTGGTTGTGCATCCCTGTACCATGCTAACAGCTCATCTGTTTGTGAGAGAAGGGTCCTTTGTCTCTGTTTCCTGTCAATTTGATAGTTTGATGGTGGGAATCCATGGATCCATAACTCTGCATGTCCTTACAATGACCTTCTTTAATGGCTTGTGAGTGATGCCAGGCCAGGTATGTCCACTAGAACAGTATACACATCCCGGAAAAAATTGTTTTTGTCAGGGCACTCACCTATCTGTCCATGTTACGTGCCATCATTAAACCCTTCCTTTATGTCCTCATTTGTAGAGAGGAGGAGAGAGAAGGTCAGCAGGAACAGCATGGAGCAACATACCCATTTGCAGTAGACAAGTAAGGTCCCTTGCTGATCGTAATCCCCCGTTGATAGCCACCCTCTGGTAAATACCTCCACATTAACACAAGTTGCTCCATAACCATCCTACTTGTTGTTTATGGAAGCAGGTCATTCACTGACAACCCAGTAGTTTCCAGTAGTGGATAATTTGTTGACTGGACTGACTGACAGACTGCCATGTGTCATAAATGTGTTTCTTTTTTTTTTCTTTGGCTAACTGAATTCAACATAACATTTCTTCTCAAAACAAGCTGGCACCCCTGATAAAAATAAAACTTAGAAATGAAATTGTAAATCTTAAACAGTTAAACTGTCACAGTGTGTACACTCTGCCTGCTTTCTCACACAAGAAGTGTGAGCTGAAAATGCACTTCAGATGTTTGGAAAAGTGAGGTGGAATATTAAAATACAGCTCACAAAATGTCAGAGCATTCTTTGTGGCATGTTATGTGTCAACATACGTCATGGATGTCTGTTGGACATAAATGATGCTCTGCAGAGAGGCGTTCTTTCTTACTACCTGGTGAATCCATCGCAGTGTTTGCCAATCATCACCAAATTTGTCCCACCACAATATGGCAGGTGAACCAATAACTCTTTCACATTTTTCATCATATAACATAAAAGTTGTCTAATTTTATCATTTGTGCTGTGACTTCTCTGTAGAGGTGTGTGCAGACGTCACGACCTAGCTTACAATTGGGGAAGAGGGAAGCAACATAACCTGTTGGCATTGGTTACATTTATTAGGTAGTAAGGAGGGTAACAACCATGTTCCTAGTGTCTCTAACAAGATGTAATCTAAGTGTGATGCAATCAGTTCAGGGTAAACTACAACTTAGCCCAGTTCCCTTCAATATAACTGATAACCTATAACCTCAATTCACAAAAATAAACTTTTCACAACTACCCCACCCCAACACTTCACAGCAAATGCATACCTGCCAAATCCGTTTTCTTGTTTTTTCAATTGTTTAAAATATTTTATACATCAGCAAACAACTATTTTCTATCTAAAGATAAAGTGGAGTAATATCCTCCTGAGCAGAGAATGAAGCCACACCCCCTCATGTGTTGTAATCTGAGTTTCTCTGGTCTTTGATTTGGTAGCCGGTCTGGTATGTTAGTGAATGTGAGTCCCTCCTGTTAAACTGTTGCTCCTGTTAAACACACATGCCTCGCCAACAGGTGAGATTACACAGTGCAGTATGCAGCATTCAGGTGAAAGTGACCTTCAAGACAGAAAAGTTTTTTAAGTTTTTGTCGGCTCTGTCAGTGTTATTCGTTCACCCTGTCCTAGTGAATCAGTCCAATGCTGAATTTCTTTCCCAGTCCGACCATGGAGCCAATAGTGGGAGGAGAATCCTACAAGCTGCTGACCAACTGGTTTTTCTTCTCCACCATGTGTCAGTAACTTAATGGTTCATAATGTTACATGTCTGTCTGCCATGATAACATTGCTAACCTGCTGTTACCCTTATTATGCATTTCTTCAGTAAATGTTGTTATCGCTAGCTGTGGAGCATATCATCCGGGGGGGGGGTTGAATGAAAGCTGGAGGTCTGGCTGAGGACATATTTGTTGTCTGATATGCTGCTGATCTAATGCAACACTTTTACACTCTTCTCATTCACTGTCAAGACATACTGACCGCGAAGTCATCTTTTCCTTGCGCAACTTACCTGTAAAAAAATTATGCACAAAAGTCAAAGTCAGTGTAGCACGAATACCACAATTTAGAATTTGCTCTCGTTAAAAAGGTGGCACCAGTCCTCAGGGAGGACAATTTGAATAAATTTATGGATTAGTTTGATCAATCTCATATCAAAAAGTTGTGATTTCTCGATTACATTGATCTCCGATCTCCACTTCAAGGAAACACAGGGCAACGACTGGGTGAAGTTAATAAAATGTATTTACTAATTAGGCACAGATGAAGTACAATGAACAATGATAATGAATATGAAACTATATCTAACGATACCTATTTAGCGATAATATTGGGTGATGGGGAAGAGAATAAATTCGGCTATGTGTAGCGTATTTATTCTTAATGGTAAGGAATTATTAGGATGGAAACCCAGTTTGAAGCAGAGGATGGAGTTGCCTATTTTGAGTTGCGGCATGCTGTTGAGATCTTGGCTGGAGCCCAGGAGTTAAGGTTGCCAGGCAACCGGGACGCCACGCTCCAAGTTAAGGTCTGTGATCATGATGCAACCCTTTTCATTTTTACCAAAATCAACACACTTCCATTACAACTGCCAAAATTTGGTAGTGTAATATCATTACAATTTCAATGCTCCTAGTGCTCACTGGGATGGTTTGCAGCAGAGATTGAAGCATTTAGGATGAGAGTCAGCACCTCCAAATCTGAGGCCATGGTTCTCAGCCAGAAAATATTGTACTGCCCCATGAAAAGGAGTGAAGGAGTTCAAGTATCTCAGGGTCTTGTGCACGACAGGGTAGAATGTAGCAAGAGATTGACAGATGGATCAGTGTGGCGTCAGCAGTAATGTAGATGATGTACTGGAACGTTGTGGTGAAGAGGGAACTGAGCCAGAAGGCAAAGCTCTTGATTAACCAGTCGATGGGTTTCCTCTAGGGTGTCTGGGCTCATCTTTAGAGATAGTCTGAGGACCTTGGACATCTTGAGGGAGCTTGGAGTAGAGTCGTTGCACTCTCACATCAAAAGGAGTCAGGTGAGGTGGTTTTGGCATCTGATTAGGATGCCTCTTGGACACATTCCTCCCCACCTGGGAGGAGACCCCGGAGTAGACCCCGAACTCTCTGGAGGGATTACATATCCCATCTCACCTGGGAATGTCTTGGGATCCCCCAGGAGGAGCTGGGAAGCATTGCTGGAGAGAGGGATGCCCTGCTTAGTCTACTGCCACCATTTCAGTATTAGGATATTGTCGTGGTGAGTGGGCTTAAAATTAAGACATGCTTTGAATAACTCTTCACAACATGTAAGACAGGATAATGCAAGACTTTGTGTCAAAAAAAATTATGAATCCTGATCTTTGACCTTTTTCCTTCCCCTAATATCTGGGGGGAATCCAAAAGTTAGTTAGTTAAAGAATATATTTTTCCTGTCTTTTTCCAGCACCAGCTATTGCTACCTGGGGTCGTATACAGCATGTGTAATAATGTGGGGGGGGGGGGTCTGAAAGACAGCTGCAATAATGGAAATTGATAAGAGGCAGACATGCTACAGAACACATCTCCCAGTAAATGACGCATGTGACCATCCAGTTAATGATTGTAAATTTGGTAATAGTGTACCAACACGTCATTTGGAATTGATCTCTGGAATAGATTTGTAGCAAGTGTAAACAAGCATGGTCATATGTTTTAAAGGGCTCTATGAATCTCATTTTCAGTCTTAAACTTCCCACAGATCAGCGGCATAGACTGTATATAAAAATGGAGGGGCGACTCCACTGTTTGCAAAAAGTAAGTCCGATTGTATTGAAGTCTATGAGAAAATTTGTTGTTGATGGTATTCATTTTTCAAATTATGGTCCCATTTAAAAGAAAATAGACGATAAAGCAGAGTGGTTTTAGGGCATGGCTATCGCGTGATTGTTATACAGGGTGACCTGCCTATTAATCCGGATAGAGGCCTAGAGTGATGTGTCGGACATTTGACTTTTCATTGTGTTTTCAGTTCATCAAAGTTAGCTCTAACATGTTTTTTGCCTGAAAATTTCTTGTTCAGCGTTCAGTTGTTCTAAAACACACTCAGAAGAGTCTGCAGTTAAATTTTCTCCAGTAAGTTAATTTTGTTTTAAGCATTTTTTTTGCTAGCCAAAATTAGCATCCCTGTTAATAGCACAGTTCAAGTGAATTACATAATAACTAACCCTACATATAGAAGATTGTTCATTTAATACTCAAAACAGTCCTCAACTGAAGTAGACATTCATGCACCTATCCTGACAGCTCATATTGCTGATGAAATGACAGACTAACTGCTGATGAGTTTGTTTATTATTCTGTCTTCAGTATTCACAGGTTCAGTTTCATACCTGCAACTTCATTTCTGCTGTTGTTGATGGGTGATGGTAGCAACGCTTTTAAGAACAGAATATGTGATGGAAATTCAAGCACTGTCACCACCTCCACAGATGAAAGTATTTACCAATTTAACATCAGCACGTTTTTTGATCCTTCATTGTCAGTGTGCCACACAATGTGGATTTCCTGCGATAATTTTCATTTTACGAAAACAGTTTTGAGGCATTTAGGATCTGCAAAAACTCATGAAACTTGGCAGATATATTTGGATTTATGAACAGTTTTTTTTATTAACAGAATTGGGCATAGGCGAGGCATATCAACTTCAGATTGCGGGGCTAGCAGTGCTCCTACAACCATGATATTTGGCACATGCATCCAAAGTCACCTAACTCAGTTAATGCCTGTGGAGTTGTTCATGGGATTAGCAAAATGGCTCAAGGGCGCCTCCTAGAAAATTTCAATAAGTAGCCACCACAGCACATTTGACCTAGATGTATGAAAATTGGTAGGCATGTCTACCTTGTTGAGATCTACAAAAAAGCCTCTTGGACCCATAAGCTTAACCCAACTGGAAATCAGCCATTTTGAATTTAGTGTGCAAGTTTGCTGCACGATTTGTTGTCATTTTCAGGCTTCGTACTTTAATGACCTTCTCCTAGCGTTTTAATCAGATTGACTCCAAATTGGGTTCACACAATCGTAAGGCCTTTGTGATGTTAAATTGATGTTAAATTTGTGAAGCTTTTTCAGGGTTGTTGAACGGTGTGTCCATGGTGGCATGGCAAATTTCGATAGTTAGCCATGGGTATCTACAAAAAAGCCTTCGGATCCATAAGCTAAATTCAACTGGACGTCTTCCATTTTGAATTTAGTGTGCACTTTTGAATCATTTTGTCGCCATTTTCAGCTGTCTTACTTTAACAAACTCTTCCTAGAGTTTTAATCAGATCAACTCCACGTTTGGTTAAATTGCAAAGCTTTTTAATGGTCATTGAACGGCGTGTCCGTGGGAGGGTGGCAAATTTCGTGGTTTCGCCATGAGAGAGGAATGTCATGTTTCATCGAAGCCCCTACAGTAGGATTAACCTAGATGTATGCAAACTGTTTGAAAACTTAGACTTTAACAAGTCCCTCCAAAAGTTTTAATCAGATTGACCCCAAGTGTGGTCAGTACAACCGTAACACCTTTGTGATGCAAAATTGCGAAGCTTCGGTCGTTGAACGGGTGGTGGACTAGCAAATTCACAACAGGAAGTCATTTTAACTTCAATATACTGTATATTGGCCAATCTTCTCCAGTCTTGGTCAGAAAATGCTTAACCACCTTAGTACGATTCACCGAAAAAATTGTGATTAGTTGTGAGTTGACTGGCGTGGCTGTGCCAGTCCGGGGAGTTTTGATGCTTCGCCATTATACAGGAAGTTATTAGAACTATAGTATACCTTGCCCAATCTGCCCCAAACTTCACATGTATGATGACAGTCCCAAACTGAAGACATCTGCATAGCAATATGAAGTCATAGTCATAGTGCCACCTACTGGATACAGGAAATAACGCTGGAGAGACAATCATCATTTGATGTACATGAGATTTGCATGGTCTCGTCTGCACTTGATGTACAGCAAGATAATGCATGTTTAGTGCATCTTGCATGCAATACGCCATCTCTTCTGCCATACAGTCCATGTATGAAATCTTACTTGTGAGCACAGTGTCATGGGGTCGTGAAAATGCAGGATGGCTGTGACCGGCCTCCTGCCAGCAACCCCGGCATCCACAACAGTGCAAGGGCCCGTTCAACACTGCTTGCAGCTTTAATTATTATTTTATTCGTACACATTTCCAAATGGGGTACAAATGACTGGCCTTTCTTTACAAGAGCCATGGGCAACATGCAGGATTTGTTTACAGAGCGAGATTATGCAATGTTAGGTGAGGTTATCCTTGAACACAGACATGTGTTGATTCAACTCTAATCTAAATTTTGAGTTTGTAATAACATTTACCTTTGAACTAAAATTAGTTTAGTTATATGCAGAATATAGTTTAATCAGGATATCTTAAATCTAGAATATAGTTTAACCAATCCCATCATGTGCTGATTGCAGGGCCATTTTATTGGATAGAAAATCACTATATTGCATGTCTGTTGTTTTGTCCACTGTCCAACAGGACACTATGTGGGACGAGGGGGTGTGTATATAGGGGACTTTACTTGGAAGAGAAGGAATCAATAATGTGACACAGTGTGCTGGACCACCCCCATCACCCTAACCCTCGGCTGGGCAAATATGTAACAATGAGTAAGTCTGTGCAGATGGCATAACCTTATATAATGTTACGAAAGAGCTGGCTTGGTTTTAAAGAGTTCATCCGTGTAATGTCTGCAATGTGGCTGCAGAGCTTTCACAGCTTTGTTACATAAAGTAGTGTCACTTGACCAGGGGTACCTCCAGCACACACAGTTAAGTGAAAGTATTTACAATATATTAAAACTAAACTATATAACTTTTAAATATAGAAACAGTACATTCTTTCTCATACAATAATAATGTTAGATTCAAAGCAAAAAGAAGGGGTATTAGGTCAAAATGGTGGAGAACAAGCCTTGGTCCAAGATTAAGATGATGGGAAAAAGCAAGGCAACAGCTGGGTGTCTAAAAAGACACAGAGATAATGTCTGCTTTACATAATACAACATTGGCATATGCTTGTTTTGGTTAGTAAACTGGAGAGGCAGTTTTGTATAGGGATTACATTCCTCCTTTCTTCTGTTTTTACTGTTTGTGGACATGATTCAATACTGTCACAAAGCAAACTAACAGAAGATTAACACTATGCACTAAATTACTGAAACTACCTCTTCGTTTAGCATAACCTGTGATGTGGCCATTTTACCATACTCCACAATCTTAGGCCACTTAGTCTGCAGAGCTGTTCTAGTTTTTGACTTGTGTTCCACAGAATTAATCCAACCTTGTAGTGAAAATCCAATGTTCTCACACTCAGGCTCAAGTTGAAGACAATTTGAATGATGGTTTATTTTTATATTAAAGCATTAGATTAGATTACAGGTGATCCAATCATACATCTGAGCAAGGTCTAATACCATTTTGGTGTCCTATATTAGTTAAATCAGTCACATTTACCTTAGTCAAAAAACTTCTGATGATCCAAAACTCTGCTGAATCTAAATAATATGTCTTAACAGGATAACTGCCACATGTACCATTTATTTATAAGCCCTTTGGTTTTTACTTTTTTCCCCCCCTTTTTATATACTACCATCCATGATGCCATGACGCCAATGTGGATCATAACTTTACACCTATGATCGGCTTTAAAACAAGCCAGATTTGGCAGATTAGCTACCACTTTATTTTGAGGCAGGGGTTAAAGTGGGTCAGAGCAATCCGGAATGGCACTCCGCCACCTTTGATTCATAAGTAAATAAATCTGAGTGTCTAGACAGCAAGACAAATGGGCAGGCGCACACACACACACACACACACACCAAATCGGAGATCAGGGTGATGATCCTTTTAACTTTGTTGCAGGACAAGCAGAGAACCACTGATTCAGAAACTCATAAAAAACAACAATAAAAATTCATGAGGTTATAAAGATCAGCACTATGTGTGATTATCACTTGTTGACTGGTGCAGAGAAATTTTCAGTTCATTTAGAAAATGTGGCAGGACAAGACTGTGACAGAGGCCATCAGTAGAGTAGGTAGTCCTTCAACATGGCCCTGGACACATTTGTGTTCACGCTCCGAAAAGAATGTGGCCACATGTGCCCCAGACCACCTCTGAATGTGACTACAATAGAACATACAATATTCCTATCACTACCAACTCTTTCCTTCCTAAAAGAATAATAAAACTCTGTCACAGCAATTTTCACTCCCCACACTTTATGTTTTCTTAAATTATTTTTTAACATTACTGCTTGTATAAGACTAGAATGCTTTGGAAGCACAGACATAACCTAACTTATCTGAAATGGCAACTCCACATGGCTAGTTAACATGCTCTAACACCGGGGTTTTTTAAAGTTTGGGAAAGTGAGTCTCCCCTCAGGGAACATAAAAACAGTTGACAAAGTTAGGTGATGAATGGGAAACTGTGGATTTACCGGGTAGTTAGAAAGAACGCTTCTCTGCAGAGCCTCAAGTGTCATGCATGTTTCTTAACATTGTACAACACACATCTTCTCTCCCCCTGCTGTGGGGGCAGCATGAACTCAACGGATCTATCTTCTCTTCATGCTGGAACACGGTAGCACTACTGATACCAGGAACAGCTCTTCTCTGCAGCATAAGCAGAGGCCTGCTTGCAACCCACTGCTGACTATTGACCCCTTTTCTGAACTGCAGCCTGCTTAAGAATAACCGATACTAAAGTTTAATTTAGCTTCAACAGCTACAACACAAAGTCTGCCAGCTGATCATTTTTACAAGCGGACTCATACAAATACAAGAACAGGTCTTATACTGTGTACAGCTTTCTCTTTCTATGTACTGTAATGTAAACTTCTGTACCATACATGGCAAAACATCAGCAAACTGCATCAAAATACAATTATCCAGCCAATTATGTGGCAACAGTACAGATACGGTAATATTGCAGATACGGTAAGAACTGAGTGGCCAGACTGGTTCAAGCTTGCAGAGAAGCAACAGTAACTCAGATGACCACTCTTTAGTGAGCAGAAAAAAACATTTAAGAATGCACATGTCCCACTCCTGTCACCAAGAACAGAAACATGAGGTTGCAGTGGACACAGGCTCATCAACACTGTATAGTTGAAGACTGGAAAACGGAGTCTGGTCTGATGTATCTAGATTTGTGCTGAGGCAGCAGATGGTAGGGTTAGAATCTGGCATCAACAACATGAATCCTTGGACCCAACCTGCCTTGTGTCAACAGTCCAGGCTGATGGTGGAGGTGTAACGGTGTGGGGGATGTTTTCTCGGCAGACGTTGGCCCCTTAATACCAATCAATCATGTTTTGTATGCCACAGTCTGAGTTATATGGCTGACCATTTTCATTCCTTTACTCATCTTCTAATGGACAATGGACATGTCATAATCAAAAGTCAAGTCAACATAGAGCAGAGTCTGAAAGAAATGTTTTCAACATCAACACCCAGTATTAGTGTGGTGTTTGTAATAAAATGATCAGTGAGTGTATATTACTTCTGGCACCTCATACATAACGGCAAACATAAACTAAACAGGTACATATTTCAACAGCAACTGTTAAGTTATGGTATTTTACTCTGACAGTACAACCACCCTGAATACAACAGTTGTTAATCACATTGTCATGTAAAGAACCACCTTTCCCAACAGCTTTCATCAACTTACTCAAATACAAACAGTAAGCATCATTCACCTTTACCAAACACACTAGTAAATATAAACCATTAATATGAGTGACTTAAAGCTGAAAAGGGGAGTCTTAATGAATTGCGACCTTCACTTTCCTCATATAATGTCTATAATGACATGAGGAAGGGAGCAAGGTGTTTAAAAAAACATGACAAAATATTATATAATATATTCCTCACTGGACAAGCTATTTGGTAATAAAAGTAAATGGACTGCGTTTATATAGTGCTTTTCTAGTCTAAACGACCTAAGTGCTTTACATGACGGATCACTTTCACCTATTCACATGGTGCTTGTTCTATACATAGCACTTTTCTAGCACACATAGACTCACACAGAAGGGACGTAATCTGGGGCAATTTGGGGTTTAATATCTTGTCCAAGGACACATCAGCATGTGTACTGGAGGAGCCAGGGATGACACCACTGACCTTCTGACTGGTGGATGACCCGCTTCTACCTCCTGAACCACAGCCAATAAAATTTGGTCCATTTTAGTTCTTAACATGAATGACATTATTTCATCTGACACATATGCATAGAAGACGACACATATGCTAGCACAAAGACAAACAGACTTAACTGGTCGGCATTATGTTAGCACAGAGGGCATAAGTCAGGGGCAAAGTCTTATTTTTATCCTGCTCCTCCCATTCAGACAAGGGATTAGCAGAGGTCATTCTAACCAGTCCAGACACTCTGAATGGCTGCCAGCACTGAAAGTGGGAGGCTGTACCACCTGCCAACGTAATAACAGCCCACAAATGTAATAAACCACAAATGTAATACAAATTTGCAGCTTTTAATGTAATAATCCCACAAATGTACTAGAAACTTAATAAGTAATCTTCGGATTTGTTACATTGGTGGGAAGGTGAAAATCTTAAGCTTTCAAAGTTGTAATAAGTTACGACAAATGTAATATGAAAATGAAAAATAAACCTGCCAATGAGTTTTGAGTCAGCTCATTAGAAAATATCACAGGTCTGGACAGAGCAGGTCTAAGCAGCGGTCTGAGTAAGTCAAAAATAACTAAACATTGCGCGCAATATAGGCTGAGCATTAAAAAGTCCACTTCTACCTTCTCTTCAACTTTCTCTATCATTATCTCTCTCTCTCTCTCTCTCAAATACACACACAGCTTTATCATTCCTTGTCAGTTCACAGAATTGTTTTGAGGCACGTAAATATGTTGTTTAAATAGATTTTTTTTTTGCATAAGCAAAACGCCTCTTGTAATGAAGATTTCTCTGCAGCAGGTTCATCTGTGTTTAAGTAGCCTACCTGTTCAGCACCACGGACAGCGCACAGGCAGGTCGATGGCCGAGACCTTGTCAGGCTGAATCTTTTTTCTTGTAACTTGGATAAACTTGTATAAATTGTAGATTAGATTACATTCATTAATTCATTTAAATTCAATTTTGCTTTATTGGCACAAATATCACAACAATATTGCCAAAGCTTAAAGAATAAATGAAACAAAATAAATATATTTCATTAAAATAAACAAGGAAAGAGAAGCACAGTACTGTTAAAACTTGCCCATCTTGCTTATCATTACCAAGGTATAAGACAAAGCTAAAAAATACCATCTTAGTTTTCTAACCCATAAATTGAGAAAATGCACTATACTGCATAATAAAAGACATCAGAACAAGACCTAACTATGTTTTATTTGTAGAACAAGACAAAGAAACAAGACAAGACTTTGCAGAAACAAGAAAAAGCTTTCAAACAACTGCTAGCCTATACATTGCAGTATGTACAATATTACTAGTATCCAAGCCCACTCCAAAATGTACTGTAAGACAAAAAAGCTGAAAAAATGTATTAATTGAAATTGAATAAATCAAAACTTTCGAAAGCTTAACAAAACGTGAAATGTATGTTTAGGAAAACAAGATCGATCTTGCCATGATTGAAAAAATCTTAAGTTAGACTTCAAACTTCAAACTTTGATGCATCTTAGGGTACTGATACTGATAGACATGAGGCTGGAGTTTATTCCCAAGTAAATTCCCACTGGCGAGTCTTCTTGTTAGCAAAATCACTGATAAGGTCTTTAGAGTCCAATTCTTTTGCTAATTGACTCTCAATGGAGAGAAGTGCAAGGCTGTTCAGTCTGTCCTGGGACATTGTGGAACTCAGGTAGTTTTTCACCAGTTTCAACTTGCTGAAAGCCCATTCACCCCCAGCAACAGTCACAGGCAGTGTGCAGAAAACCCTCAATCAAATACAAATTTCTCCTAAAATGCTCTGTAGCTGCATCTTATGGATAGGCATTAAGGAGCTCAAGAATAGTATGTGGAAATGTGGCACTATATAATGTGCTCAGGTGCAGCATTTCATTTTCAAATTCTACTGTGAGATCCTTGTGATATTTTCTTGTCAGTGCCTGGTATTGTGTCTTTATCTGCTCCTCAGTCATATCTGGCAGCTTCAGAATGGGTGCAAATGTTTCACATATGGTTGCTATGGTCTGGAACCTTGTACTCAAGTTACTGATAATGCTATCCATTG
>NW_019525240.1:45189-48829 GCF_002814215.2 Seriola lalandi dorsalis | reverse complement strand
ATAAATGAAACAAAATAAATATATTTCATTAAAATAAACAAGGAAAGAGAAGCACAGTACTGTTAAAACTTGCTCATCTTGCTTATCATTACCAAGGTATAAGACAAAGCTAAAAAATACCATCTTAGTTTTCTAACCCATAAATTGAGAAAATGCACTATACTGCGTAATAAAAGACATCAGAACAGATGCTCTGTAGCTGCATCTTATGGATAGGCATTAAGGAGCTCAAGAATAGTATGTGGAAATGTGGCACTATATAATGTGCTCAGGTGCAGCATTTCATTTTCAAATTCTACTGTGAGATCCTTGTGATATTTTCTTGTCAGTGCCTGGTATTGTGTCTTTATCTGCTCCTCAGTCATATCTGGCAGCTTCAGAATTGGTGCAAATGTTTCACATATGGTTGCTATGGTCTGGAACCTTGTACTCAAGTTACTGATAATGCTATCCATTGCAAAAAAATGGACCAAGGGAAGTATCTCCTGCCAGAAGAATCAGGTTTCGGGTCTCAATGCACTGCAGGACATTTGCCCACACAGAGAGGACAACTGCATCACAGGTCTTGAAATTGTCTTTGCCTCAGACTTGGCTTCACTTGTCAGATTGCCTGTGTCTAATATACATTCTAGTGCTGCAAGTACAGCAGCAATGCAGGCACTCCACTGAGTGTCAGAGAGACGATGAAGAGCACATCCTGTTTTTTCCTTCAAGATCGGCCATCGCTCTGGTCTAGCACTGAAGAGATTTTAGAGACGATTAACATTTCCAAAAAATGTTGAGACACCCATCAGATTGAGGGTATAGGAAGCACAGGGGGAGTATGTAGCAAGTGGATTGACTTTTAAAATCTGAGCTTGCACTCCTTTCACCTTTCCGGACATATTGGCATCATTATCATAACCTTGTCCTCTACAATCCTCTAATGATATGCCACTGTCTTGCAATTTTGCTTGAATCATTTCTGAAATTTCCCTGCCCGTCTTTTTGTGGAAGTCTTTGAATTGAATGAACCTCTCGGTTATCTTTGACACAGCTGTCTTTGTCTTGATGTACATATCTTAACATTAGTACGGTCTATTCATTGTGAGATATGTCTCGTGTTGAGTCACATATCACAGAGTAATAGATGGCTTCTTCTCTTTCTGCCAGGATAGTGTTAAGCACTCTTTTGCGATATAGCTCAATGAATTCTGTGTCTCAGCACTGACATAATGAGTTAACCTCAACCCTCTTTTCTTTTGCCTTACTTTTGGTAATTGCTCGGGTAAATGTCACAACAACTCAAGAGTGCCAAGAAATTGCCATTTTGGACATCATCTAACTTTGAGGTTTTGCCTCTGAATTCTTGAATTTCTTGAATCCAAAAAATCCCAATAATGAGTGCTGAAGGCTTTTCCATTTCACATAGCACTGTTTATGGGGTGTGTGTGTTCTGGTAATTTGCTATACATTTTTCGCCATTTGATGTTCGCTAACTTAAGTCTATCCTTGCTGTTCATTGCACATTTGGATGGTTTTGTCTGCACATGAGAGAAAAGAGGGCATGGGATGCAGTACAGAGCCTCTGCACTCTCACTATACACCGCGTTCCAAATTATTATGCAAATGATATTTTTCTCAGATTTTCCTAAATAGTCGATGCAAATGACAGTCAGTATAATTTTCAAGTCATCAACCATTAGAGTATGATTAAAATTTTATTGAACAAACCTCCCAATGATAATGGTATTTTTTTCAAAAATAAAAAAGTCAAAATGCACTGTTCCAAATTATAATGCACAATAGAGTTTCAAAACATTTTATAGGTTGTAAAGAACCAAAAATGGTAATTTGTTGAATTTGCAGCATTAGGAGGTCATATTTACTGAAATCAAAAGCTATTTAAATGAAAAACATCTTAACAGGCCAAGTTACATGTTAACATAGGACCCCTTCTTTGATATCACCTTCACAATTCTTGCATCCATTGAACTTGTGAGTTTTTGGAGAGTTTCTGCTTGAATTTCTTTGCAGGATCAGAATAGCCTCCCAGAGCTGCTGTTTTGATGTGAACTGCCTCCCACCCTCATAGATCTTTTGCTTGAGGGTGCTCCAAAGGTTCTCAATAGGGTTGAGGTCAGGGGAAGATGGAGGCCACACCATGAGTTTCTCTCCTTTTACGCCCATAGCAGCCAATGACACATAGGTATATTTGCAGCATGAGATGGTGCATTGTCATGCATGAAGATGATTTTGTTACGGAAGGCACGGTTCTTCTTTTTGTACCACGGAAGAAAGTGGTCAGTCAGAAACTCTACATACTTTGCAGAGGTAAATTTCACACCTTCAGGGACCCTAAAGGGGCCTACCAGCTCTCTCCCAATGATTCCAGCCTAAAACATGACTCCCCCACCTCCTTTCTGACGTCGCAGCCTTGTTGGAACATGGCGGCCATCCACCAACCATCCACTACTCCATCCACCTGGACCATCCAGGATTGCACGGCACTCATCAGTAAACAAGACTGTTTGAAAATTAGTCTTCATATATTTCTGAGCCCACTGCAACCGTTTCTGCTTGTGAGCATTGTTTAGGGGTGGCGGAATAGCAGGTTTATGCACAACTGCAAATCTCTGGAGGATCCTACACCTTGAGGTTCGCGGGACTCCAGAGGCACCAGCGGCTTCAAATATCTGTTTGCTGCTTTGTAATGGCATTTTAGCAGCTTCTCTCCTAATCCGATGAATTTGTCTGGCAGAAACCTTTCTCATTATGCCTTTATCGGCACGAACCCGTCTATGCTCTGAAACAGCCACAAATCTCTTTACAGTACGATGATCACGCTTAAGTTTTCGTGATATATCTAATGTTTTCATACCTTGTCCAAGGTATTGCACTATTTGACGCTTTTCGGCAGCAGAGATCCTTTTTCTTTCCCATATTGCTTGAAACCTGTGGCCTGCTTAATAATGTGGAACGTCCTTCTTAAGTAGTCTGAGATTGATTTCAATGATCCAACGAGCCCTGAGACACAATACTATCCATGAGTTTAATTGAAAAACAAAAAATTAAATGTTTATGACACTTAAATCCAATTTGCATAATAATTTGGAACGCGGTGTAAAGCCAATCTCTTCTAATTTTCTCATGCCCATTGGCTGACTTTACATACTGAATATAATTTGCTTTCCCTGTCTTTAGGTGCCATTTTGGTAATGTCTTTTTTTCTGCACCTTAACTAGCCAGTCTGCAAACAGTTGTGTCTCTCTGATGATCAGTAAGCTTCTGGCAAATGCTGTTCTGCAGTGCTCTCACTTTTTTCCCCTTCCTCTTCTGTCCTCTCCTCATCCTTCTCCTCACCCTTAGAGCAGCCTTCATTTCCCTCACTCTCTTCACCTCCATCATCCTCTATCACATCTTCTTGTTCACTATCTGCTACAAGGACAGGCCCCTCTACGATTTTCCTTTTTTGGGGAAAGACTATCTGACTATCTGGTGCGAATTAGCACTCAACTCGCTATTAGCTGTGATACTGTTTTGGGGAATCCTCTTTTTGCGCCTTCTGTGAAGTGTGACAGTGAGCCTCCACTATTTTTTATTTTTTTTATGTAGAAGGTTCAGTCACTCAAACGTTTTATTCAGCCAATTTAAAGTTATT
>NW_019525240.1:37096-45169 GCF_002814215.2 Seriola lalandi dorsalis | reverse complement strand
ATCTCATCAACCCCCGGGGCTCTGCCACCGCGCAGTTGTTTCACTACGTCGGCGACTTCTGCCCCGGAGATTAGATCATCCATCCCCAGGTCTCTTGGCTCTGTTTCTTAAGTGTACTTACTTTAACTTTTTTGTTAAATATATTTTTTGTGTATTTAAAAATGTATGCTCGGAATTATCATTGAAAAAATGTCCTGAAAGCATATTTTAGAAATACACATTTTAATCCCCTGAAGTTTTAGTATATTTTTAATTACATTTGAATGTAATTTTTAAGTGCACTTATTCTATCATAATACCATTTTTTAACACACTTTTACTACTAATTGTACTATAGTAAACTTTCTAAAAATATACTGTGAGTGAAAGTTGTAAAGAGTGTAATTACTACAGTGTACTTAGGGTTTTTTGTTAAATATTTTTGTATATTTTTAAATGTATACTCAAAATTATCATTGTATTAATGCACTGAGAGCATATTAAAGATGTTTTAATACAAAGTGTTTCTGTACATTACTTGTACATTTATTTTGAAAGTGTTGAAATGTATTACTGTGATAATAAGCCCATTTATAACATTTTTCAATCAACTGTATAAAATAGAGGTGTGCACACAAGAAGAAGTGATTGTTCTGCTGGTTAAAGGTTTGCACAGCCGCTAGATTGTAATTTTGCAGGTGGCATCACACACACTACAGCAGACAAGTAAATGTGAAGTAAATGTCTATGTGGCATTCAAAGAACTTTGAAGTTCACTCACTGCAATAATAAATGAGAACATTGTTTGAATGTCTTATGTCGATAAAACAGGTTTACTGAAAAACAATAACTGGAAAACTTTTGCTTCTGGAAAGCTAGAAGTAGCTCCCCAAGATTCAGTTAGTTTTTAGTCCCTTTCACCATTGTTTGTAAGTGGAATGACAAACATCTTGTCCTTGGACCTAACCATTACACATTCATGTTGGAGTGATTAAGGATGCATGGCAAATACATTATTGGCTTGAGATAAGTAAATGTGGAGGATATATTTAGCTGAACATCTCTACAAACCTTTCGTCCACTCTTTGCAAGTTCTTTTACTAAAACACAAAAGCTATTTGTGGTGGATGCAGAAGAGACCCCATTCTTATATGTAAAATCCACCAGGGTCATAATTTCACAGAATGTTCCATCACTTAACTGTACAGCTGAATTGTTTCTCTTTTTAAGAGTTGTATTATATTAGATAAACAAAACTACTACAAATGAAACCTGAATGAACTGTCATTCCTGTGAAAAAAATGCCATCCTCTGCAACACAGATGTGCTACCTTTCTTTGGGCCAAAACTTCTGACATTATTTTGAAACTCCTTTGACTTCTTTGTTAAGCCAAGGCTACCTTGGAGTTTTGCAAACTATTTTCTCATGCTGTCATTTGCATTTGCCATTGTAGTCCCTTCTTTTGTTGAAAGATCCCTCCACCTAAGGAATCTCTTCACCATTTGAGCTGGCACACATGTTGTTCAATTGAAGAATTTAAACAAAGTCCCATTAAATGATTCAAATAGAAATGTGGATGTTGCCCACAGTGGTCCCTAGTTGCGCACACTTGCTGACAAGTGGATCAACAAATGCATATTGAAAGAACCTTGTGATCTCCACAGGTGGGTTAATGGCCAGCATTTCCTGGTCCATGTCACTGACCTTGGAGCCTAGGTACCAGTCTTCATGATGGAGCTTACTGTCTAGCCACAGAGATGTAATCTGTTTAGTGACACCTAGGCAGACACAGAGCTGGTACTCAGGAACAAATCCAGTGATCATGTTGAAGCTCTCAAGTTCCATCAGATGGGATGGGCCTTTTACACCCATTACTGGATTAGCAGGTGTTGCTAGCATAGCATCCCGGAAATGATCTGTCTCTGTTCTCAAAGGTCACACCCGTATTTGACATTGAACTGCTTTGTATTTTTCAGGGTGGGCAGGCAACTGAATCTGTGGAGCAGAGGAGTGAATAAACTTTGCTTGTATGCTACATGTTTTCAGAGTCCCCCCCATTTAATTCCAGTCTATTCCAGTTGTTTGAGCCGTGAGACAAAAGCAGTTAAAATGTGATATATTTGGCTTCCTGTTGCCAAACCATAAGCATATATTGCATATATTCCCTTGACGATCTTTTTGTGACAGCTCGATGATTTAACATCGATTGGCCATATTTGAATGTTCCGAAAATATTCACTATTTGGGTTGATAGACTTAGTACAAGAAAGTAAGATCCAGCCCTTAGGTTTTTGTCAATTTCAAATTCAGCTTTACAGGAAGAACAGTTTTTTGGAGCTGTCTCACTGGGTCCCATGTAGCTTTCACAGTCAATTCAATAAAAATGGGGCACATACTGGCCAAATTGTCCATAGGCTTTATGAAAAAGAAATAAGGTTGCTGGCACTAGACAGGGAAACGTACCAGGGTATAAAGGGTATAAAAGACATCATTAATCTCATTCACACCTAACATATGAAACATAAGCAGAAATAGGAATGGAAATGTTGTTCTATTTAGACGGCTTAAACATAAACTAATGGCATGCACGGATAATCTGTAATTACATGGTTAATAAAGAGTGTGATTTTTTGTAGAGGGAATCAAAGATGTTGACAAGGTCATATGGTATTTTTACAAAAGTTATGGTAAAAGTCAGAAAGCATGAGGATAATATATTCTTTTAAAAAAATTTATAACCACGTTTGTCACATTTCAACCAAATATGACAGTGGTGGAAGTATTCAGATCTTTTACCTAAGTAAAGATATCAATACAGCAATGTAAAAATACAAGTATTACAAGGAAGTCCTGCATTAAATATTCTACTGAAGTAAAAGTAAATGTGTATTAGCAGCAAAATGTAGCTAACATATTAAAGGCAAATTAGTGACTGATATATTAATGTATATGACATCATTAAATAATTCATAGTGACGCATTAGTGTGTAAGCAGCATGTTGCTGTCGTAGCCGCTGGAGGTGGAGCTAGTTTAACTACTTTATATAGGCTACAGTTTTATATACAGGGACACCATATAAACCTGAGGGGTTGCCACATGATTTTTATTTCAGTTAACTGAAATTATTTTTTACATGAATTATTTCGATATCATATTATTTTGTTTTCATCAACTTTAATAACCTTATAATACCCCAATAATAAAATGGTTAGACAGATAAGTTAGTGACAGTAGTGTAGCCTACTTAATTTAGTACTAACTTTATTGAAACTAGCTGTGGTGGCGTCGTATAGCTCAGTTGGTCCTCGCTGCAGTTGGCCCCCGGTTCGAGTCCTGCATCCGACAAGCCCTTTGCTGCATGTCATTCCCCCTCTCTCTGCCTCCCCATTTCCTGTCTCTCTCCACTGCTCTATCAATAAAGACACAAAAAGCCCCCAAAAAAATAACTTAAAAAAAAAAAATTATTGAGGAATTTTGTCCCAAACAATGTAGCTGATGAAATGTAGTTGAGAGAAGAACATAACAGCTGAACAGTATTTTTTAATAAAGTACCTAAAAGTCATACTTGAATAAAAGGAAAGGTGTTAAAATATGACTTTGGTAAAAGGTAAAGTTACCCATATGAATAGTACTTGAGTAGAGGTCTTATCTGATATTATAGTAAATGTACTTCAATGTCAAAAGTATAAGTAAAAAACATATATATTTACATGTACTGTGTACCATGGGTGGGCTGATTATTGACCTGGCCGATTACCGAATCTGATATTAACCATTTATCTGACTATCTGAATCAGTTAAATCATTTAGATAAATTAATTTAAAAATGTGCTGCTTTGCTAATGTTCTTTTCCAGGTCAAAGTTTATGTTATTTGTAATGTTTTTCTAATCTTCTTCATTGATTTGTGTCATCTAGACTTCTGAGGATCCTGATGGTTTCATGCGGCAGCGACCCGTCTTCTCCAGTTCTGCTCGTTTCTGAGGACAACTGCATGATCGCCATTGGAAACGCACCAGTGACCACCTTCGCCATGGACAGACTTAATGAGGGACTTCTCTACCTCATGGCATATTACTATGCCCTGCACATGACCTACCCAAAGTGCATTTCTACACACTTCCCCTTAAGACCTTTTGAAATGATAAAAGTTTATCTAAAAGTTACTAAACCTAATATAAAATGTATGCCTGAAAAACTGGAACATATATTATGAAATGTTTCAGTAAGTCTGTAAATCTCACCGCAAGGATATGGAAAAGAGCCTCGCTGCTTGAGCCCAGTTTCTTCGGTGGCATAGTGTTGGATGGAAAGAGCAGTGACTGGTTTAATGAAAAAAGCACAAAACAAGGTGGTACCATAAATAACTGTAACATAACATTACATAAATAATATATATAATAATAAGACATTATTATATAAAATTAACAAGTCAATGTATTGTGACTTCACCTCCATTCAAAGTTTTAGGAGGCTTCATGGCCTTCTTCATCACTCCATAAAACTGGACCTTGAAATAGAAGGTTTTCCATCTGTTCTGCACCTCTGAGATGTACTGGGAGTTGGTCGGTTGGAGGATTCGCTGCAGCTCATCCAGCACCTGAAAAATAGTCAAATTCAGATAAAGAAAGAAAAATGACTAAAAAAAAAGTTCTTGTCATACATTCTGTTGACTAATGTTCTTCAAAAAAAATCTATAATGTGTAAGATATATGAACATTATGTCAATTATGTCATGCTAAACTGAGTCCTTGGAAGAGCTGAAATTGTGAACTAAGTGGGACCAACATTACTTACGTGATCCAGTTCTCTAAAACAAGGCTAAGCCTCTAGAATCTTTGTTGATCTGTCTTGCTCCTTTAAAACATCAGAGGTGATGAAGCGTCTTCGAGACTCAAATTCTAGGTTCAGCAAATGAGTCACCGCAGATTTGTTTGGCTTTTTTGACTTGTACATTTCTTGGAGGGTCTTGTAGTGTCTTGCTTGGATTTTCTGGCTGTCCATGACATCAACTGAACAAGCTGAAGACATTACAGGGACGTTATGGTGGAAAGGGGAGATTTCCAAACTAACAAGTAAAACTTACAAATTATATTTAACACAATACATACATTCTTCATCACTGCTGTCCCGGTTCTTTGCTGGGGTGCTGGTTCTAGGTGACAGATCTACTGGGATGCCCATGGGACTAACAGGTGACTGTTCCAGAATAATGGTGGATGCACTGGAATCTCCATCATAGTCAGTAGTTGAAACATCTGAACTGACTTCTTGTCGTGGTTTCTTTGAAGGAGGACCTTTGGCCTTCCTTGGACTTCTGACATTTAAGAGTCTCTTCCTGAGCTTTTGGCAACATGCTCCTGCAAGGCATACATAGCAAACATTCAAAAAAGATGTTAGGGGCTCAAGCTTTCTTATACTGTAATTATAGCTTTCGGCAATGTCTAGCTCCATTTGAACTTTCTGTCTGATTTAGCACTGTATGAATAGAAATGATCTAAATCTCAGTATTCACATTATGCAAAAGTGACAAAAATCTACTCACCCACTCACTGTTTGATGACCTGTCTTTTATCATTGGATAGTACTTCACCAATCGCTTTGCCATGGCATTCACCTCATGTGTGGTGGGGTATCTGGAGTCCTCTGTGGCTCTTGCGATGGAGATCATATTAGTCATAGTGTTTCTTATGAGTCGGCAGAAGAGCTCCTTGGATAAGGTCACATTGTGCTCAGTCCCCAGCCGTTTCTGCTCAAAGTAGGAGTGTCGCACCTGTTCAAGCTCACTGTCTGTGAAGACTATGTATTCTGTGTTATGCCCCAGTCTAGGGGGGCCTAGGACAGAACATGGATTGGCCCCATCTCCCCCAAGTCCCAAGTAGCCACAACAAAGATTAGTTTGAATATAAAGAAAATGATTTATTTACATAAAAGTTTCTTCTGAACATATAGAAAATAAATATTGAGTTTAGGCTTCAGGGTGGACTAAGGCCAACATAACAAACATAATCACCCTGTCTGGAAAATAAACTACTAATCTAACCAAAGGAAAACAAATAACAACCAACTCACCTCCCTAACTAAATAAACAGGAAAAAAACAGAGAAACAAAACTGGCAGGCCACCCTTACTACTCAAATGAAACAACGAACTACACAAAACTGAATCGCTGCAACGGTGTGGCCAGTTGGGAGAAGAGGAGAACGAGAGTGAGCCGGTGGCCATCTTGGCTCTTTATATACCAGGTGACCGAGGAGGCAGCCAATCACCGACCAGGGCGCAGAGCCTTTCCCCCAATGACGGCGCAGCTGCGGCACACACCTATTTGCATACAAATAAGAAAACAGGAACACAGGGCACACACACGCATATACAACAAACCACCTACAATAATATGATCGCGGTCATAACATCTGGGTTGGACATAGTCACAAATTTAGAAGTATTGGCCTCCTCTTTTGAAAGGTCACTTCCTCCAGTGGGGGGTGATTGCTGAATTTCAGGAGCAGTATCCACCTAAAACACATTTACACAAACATTTATTGAGTAACTTTGTCATAGTATGTTCCTACACAGCAAATGCCAGAGTGTTAAAATCCCAGTTTACCAGAGTTTTGATGACGAGAGTAGAAGATTTTACACTTTGGAGTCAAATGGGCCAAAGTACACTTTTCAGGTTGCACCATAATCTCTCTCTGGTGTTCTTCTATGTATAGTGTTAGTGGGGAGTTATTGTAGTGTTTATTTTACAATGATAAACTCCCTGAGAGTCTATTTCTTGATTGAGTCTTTCCCGGCCGCACCAAGAGTTAGGTTTCGATTTCGTCATCATGCTCCTCGCCCTCTAATTGGTTGAATCCAGTCGCATGATCTGAGCCCTCATTTTGCCGGAGTGCAGCCACCTCACTAACCGACGACGTCTGCCTCAACAGCCCCGTGGGACTGCAGGTGGGTTAAGAAACTAAAGTGAATAAATAATGCATGGAATATTTTTTTCACATTTCAATCCGTAAATAACTAAAAACCTTAACGGTAATACATTAAGGAGGCAAACACGCTTTCAATGTAGTTTAGCTAACTTGCTATATCAGTTGTAAAGTCACTGCAAATGTTTAATTTATCAGAATTGATATTGCATTTGCAATGTTAGCCACGGTTAAGCAGGTTATTTGACAAAGAAAAACACAGAATTCATTTGTTAGCTATCTTAAAATAAGCTAATCTCTCCCGGTGGCTAGCTTTACCGAAGCTACTTCAGAGCTTCCGACTCCCGCCCGAAGTTACGTTGCTAGTGGCTAACTGCACTAATTGTATGTTTGTGTTGTATGTAGTTGTGGAAGGTCTAAAGCTGTTCAACAATGCTGTTCAAAGTACAGTACAAAGGAAAGAAGAAGTACGTCAAACTAAATGGAGCCTCACACTCGGAATTTCTCAAGAAGGGTAAGTTAATGTGTCAGCTTCTTGTAGCCTAAATGATAGGTACATTGGCCCTCATTTATCAAACGAACGTACGGCAGAAAACCGTGCGTACGACCATTTCCACGCAAGCTTCGGCATTTATCAATTTGGACGTGAGCGGAAGCTACGATCAGATCTCACGTCAGGTCTGAGCTTGTGTACGCAAATCTGAGATTTGCGTTGCAGAAAATAATTATTAAACAAACCTCCACATAAACAGTCACATATTTAGAACAGATCAAAACGGATTCTTAAAACGAATAAAACAAGATAAAAAAAATTTGAATTTTAAAAAAGCCCACGTTTTTTACTGATACCACTTTTTTGTACAATAAAACTATATGAGAGGCTAAATAGCCTAACATGACATCTAATTATTGCACATTAAAATTTGAAATAATAACAAATACAAGCAGAAATGTGTGTTTGCAAATTAACTCATGGCAAAATTGTGTAATTGTTTTTTGTTTTTTCCGATGGGTGTGACACAACTGGAACAACAATTAAAAGCATCTAGTGAGATAATCATTGTTGCACTGTGGTTGGTCAGATGTTTACTCATTCCCTTATTTAAACAGATGCTTTGACAGTTATCAAATCATAACAATGGCAGATTTACTCGTTTTGGAGGAACA
>NW_019525240.1:36348-37046 GCF_002814215.2 Seriola lalandi dorsalis | reverse complement strand
GCTTATGTGAAAATAAACACAAGGAAAACAGTAAACGGATGTCCGAGCTTGAGTGTGACACTGTTTCACCAGATCAAAAACCCTATACGGTGGGAGTTATTAGATTAACGTAGCTAGTTTAATAAAACCGTACAACGGTAATACAAACACGGTTTCAATGTAGTTTAGCTAACTTGCTATATCAGTTGTAAAGTCACTGCAAATGTTTAATTTGTCAGAATTGATATTGCATTTGCAATGTTAGCCACGGTTAAGCAGGTTATTTGACAAAGAAAAACACAGAATTAATTTGTTAGCTATCTTAAAATAAGCTAATCTCTCCCGGTGGCTAGCTTTACCGAAGCTACTTCAGAGCTTCCGACTCCCGCCCGAAGTTACGTTGCTAGTGGCTAACTGTGCACTAATTGTATGTTTGTGTTGTATGTAGTTGTGGAAGGTCTAAAGCTGTTCAACAATGCTGTTCAAAGTACAGTACAAAGGAAAGAAGAAGTACGTCAAACTAAATGGAGCCTCACACTCGGAATTTCTCAAGGAGGGTAAGTTAATGTGTCTGCTTCTTGTAGCCTAAATGATAGGTATATTGTGTCCTTGGGCAATGGACGTTTTCCCACTTTGTCTCGTGTCTGTGGCGGTAGTAAGATGAACAATAATGCGCCCCAAACTTCATTTAATATTTTTCTCTGTATTCAAAGCTAAAA
>NW_019525240.1:33600-35675 GCF_002814215.2 Seriola lalandi dorsalis | reverse complement strand
TGGTTGGAGCAATTGATTTCACTCATGTGCGTCTGAAGGAACCATCCATGAATGATTACGCATTCATCAATCGCAAAAACTATCACTATAAATGTACAGGTGATTTGTGATGCCAAGCTATCACTTTTAAACATGGTGGGCAGGTGGCCGGGGGACACACGATTCTTTTATTTTTCAAAACAGCTGTGTTGGCGCGTGGCTGCAGGAGGGGGCGCTGCAGAGCCAAAGTCATCTCCGTCACCCTCTTCCACACAACGGTTTTATGAGCTCCTTTGACCCCACTCTTCAGACTGCCAAAAAGCACATCCTTGTTTTGCGCCACCTCGGATGTCAGGATGTCGATCTCCATCTCTGAAAAGTTTCGTTTTTTGCCAGTAACTCTTCTCTCCACGTTTGACCTTAGTGGGCGAGGCCTCCGAACCAGGAATATTTAAGGGCGTAACATGTTAATGACGATCGAATTCAGCCGCCGCATTTATCAAGACCCGATCATTCGTACGCTGGGATTGGTCAGATACGAATGTTTCATAAATCACACGTGTATCCTATCGTACGACCAATTCTGCGCTCAGCTCTGCGACTGTTTTCACGCAAGATTGATAAATGAGGGCCATTGTGTCCTTGGGCAATGGACGTTTTCCCACTTTGTCTCGTGTATGTGGTGGTAGTAAGATGAACAATAATGCGCCCCAAACTTCATTTAATTTTTTTCTCTGTATTCAAAGCTAAAATGAAGTTAAGTATACCCACTGAAAAAGACATATATGTGCTGGATGACACTGGAACAGAGGTCGATGAAGAGGTCTTCAGTGACATTCTGGAGGAAAAAACAGACATCCTGTGGCGATTGTCGACACATTTTCAGTCACTGGTAAGTGGTCATTTGATCAAATTGTACTTTGCAAGAAAAATCCGACACACGTTTCATTAAATTGCCAATAAAGGTATTAGGGTTGTCACGATACCAAATTTCTGTTTCGATACCGATACCAATATGTATTTCGATACTTTGATACTTTTCGATACTTTTTGTAAAAAATATTTCATTATATTATGTATTGCCTCAATGGGTTATTTAAATATTTAAAGAATGTAATTACATTTTTAAAAATATATTTTTTAATGTATCTATTAACCATGGACATGTTTTAGCTCTCTGTTTGCAGGCTACTGTAGGTTTACTACTGGGCTGGGAGGGACTTTGTACTTCTTTCATTGACATTACAGTGCAGTGAACAGGTGAACAACATTATCACCTGTCGTTCTTGACTAAAGTCTCGGAACAAGACGCATGGTTGTCCTTTAAATGTTTCCACAGGTTTGAAGTGTTGGTTCCTTTTTCGAGACACACTTTGTAGCATCGCTTGCACTGCGATGCCTCTGGGTTCAGTGGCTCGCCTTTATCGTTCGGTTTGAACCCGAAATATTTCCACACCGAACTTCGGGCCCCCATTTTGTCCACAAGTACTGTCTCTTATACACATCTACAGAGAGATGAGGAGTCTTTTGAAGACTATAAAGTCAGAATGACAAAAGCCTTCAAAATGCATAGTGGTTTGGAGGATGATGGACAGCAAAACGGAGCTTTCCGCCAACAACTAAAAAACACCATCCATGCAGGGTCCAAAGATGCTATCCGCAGTTGGGTTGAGAGACATTACATAGGGTTCACTGCAGGGACTTTAGACGATTATGTTAACCATGCCCTCCATGCGGAAAAGGTTGTAAAAGAAAAGAAAAAGAAGGCCATTGGAGCCTTTTATCAAGAGGGAGAGAACGAGGTTTTCTACCAAGGGGGTAGAGGAAAACGAGGATTTAGAGGAAGAGGTAGAGGACAAAGAGGTGGAGGAGTAGGACGCGCAGATTACAGACGGAGTCTGTCAGGCTGTTGGGGGTGTGGCAAAGAGGGACATCTCGTTCGAGATTGTCCGGAGAAAAAATCATACTCAGCATGACTAGAGCCGAAACCCACTGAATCCATGCCCCATAGAGCTGAACCACAACCAATGATTGAACCAACAGGAGACGAAGTTCTCCTTAATTTTCAAGAGTTACTATCTTTGGACAGTGTTCGG
>NW_019525240.1:29393-33550 GCF_002814215.2 Seriola lalandi dorsalis | reverse complement strand
TAACTGTGTACGGTGTCCTTGAGTGCCAAGAAAGGCGCCTTTAAATAAAATGTATTATTATTATTATTATTAACAGTATACCGTGCAACCCTAAAAGGTATTAAAAATCAAAGAAAAAATACAAAATTTAGGATTTTTGAAAATAATTGAGGTTGACTGAAATATCTGTGCAAAAAAAATCAGAAAAAAATGTATCTGATATACTTTTAGAGCAGTTGTTTATAGAGGGCATTTATGTCCCCAAGGGCTTAAGAGGGTGCCTTTTTGAAAAGGTACCAGGGTCACCTTCTTTTAGTTGAAACTGTCAGTCAATTAATGAAATCACTACTAACAAATGTTTTTGAAAATGATGTGCTCCCTCTTTTCAGACTCTCCTTCATCTTCATGCACAGACACCTTGTCACTATCATCACACTCACCAGAGAGTGATACTTTTCTGATGTCTCCAAAAAGACAGCACATTGATGACACCTTTCTGATGTCTCCAAAAAGACCATGCATTGATGATGACAGTTCTTCACAGGCCAAAGAGGTAAGTTTTTTGTACATTCTTTTGCTAACTTCTAAATGTGTTTTTGACATACATTTTTTGGTTTGTCTTATTTTTTCTTGTTTTCAAGCTTGTCAAGAGAGTTCTGGAACAAAAGCCTGGAGGGGAGAAAATACTTAAAGAATATGCAACTAAAGGAGAGATGAAGGATCGAACACACCGTGAACTTGTCAACATTGTTGTCGCTGATATGTTGGAAAAGTATGGGTAAGTCAAATACTCCTGGTACACGATGCAGTCAAGAGCATATTCATAGTATTTGATTGCAGACATGTTGTTCATAAAAAAGTGATTGTAATCAAATGAGATTATCAGTAAAGGACAACCATGGCCAGTAAACTGTGGCCTTGTGTAAGGCATCTAAGTAATTTCAGGAAAATACCAATATTCTAATCTAAACTAATCATTACCCATCTGCAAGACACACACAGCCTTATAGATTTAGTCAGTCCATGCAACTTGTATATTGTTTAGTAGTTTGAGTTGATATGTCTAGGGTCCCCATTGTAAATTGTCATACAGCCTTTTTCCCTGTCAATGTAACCTATCGTTTACCCCCACAGAAGTGCTCCGCCAAAAGAACACAATATGCATTGGGGATTGTAACACTGTTCCCTGCTCTGAAAGATCCTTATTTGAAAAAGGGCTATGTGAGTATATATTTTACTGAGAAGTTTACCAACCTTTCAAATTATAATAATAGACAGATATTTTTAAACAGGATATATTCATACAACTATGGCTTTCTAGAGAGAAAAAAATCGACCAACCAGAATCAACTTAGAGCAGACTGGAAATGGAATTGGTCTCAAGAAACTCTTGTGTGGACTATAAATTCCTGAAGTGTTAACAATTTACCTCAAAAGTGTTGGGTGTACACCAGTCATAGAGTACATTCTCACTCTCAGTGTTAAATAATCAGCTCTGCAAAGTGCTACAAATTACTTACTTAGAGTATATATTTTACTCTCTGGGAGTTCTAGGTTTACACTGCAAGTGTCAAAAAGCACTGAAGTAGTGTCTAAAAGTACCAGTGACAGAGTAAAAGCACTCTCAGAGGGTTCAAATGTAACTCTTTATTTGGAGTATATGTTTTACACTTTTGATGGTGTTCAGTGAACACCGAACTCTTGGACCTATATGTTGGAATAATTGTATATATGGATTTATCTCATATTTATTAACTAACCATGTATCCTGCTTTACAGCCCTATGATCATGCATACAGTTTGTCTTTTGATAATAACCATGCATATAGTTTGTCTTGTGATGAAGTTGTTTTGCAGGTAGTAGCTGCTGGAGGAGATCACAAGCTGTCACGATGCATAGGGCAGACTGAAACCAGTCTGTTCTACTTCTATATCATGGGATGAACATTTGAACTATGTATCATCAGGCTCCCATCATATTACTTTTGTGTGATTCTCAGTTCTTTAAGATAAGCAATGACTTGTAACTAAAGAATGCTTGGAATGCCTTATGTGATAATAAAAAGAGAGGAGACGGTGGAATATGCTCAGAGCGGGTTGGAGATTGTAACTGAGCATATCTCTGTCCGTCGAGTAAGAAATAACGCTCTTGTCTTTCTCTTCTTTGTGTCAGTATTAAATGTCTTAGGTGGTGTAAACCTGACATTAACTTGGTCCTTCGAGCCGGATACCAATAGACCTGAGGATTCCAGCGGGAGGGTGGACTCCAGGAAAGACTGTGGCCACAGCAGAGCTCCATAGTGTGAGCTCTTGAAATCCTTTTCCAGGACTGGATGTTTACCCGCCAGCTGGGATCTGATGGTTGACGGTATTCCGAGAGGGGAAGGACAACAGCGGTGAGTACAGTTTTGTTAAAAACAAGCGAGTGACTAAGGGTCATTGCGCGTTGTAACAAACCCTGTAAATCCTAGGCTCTGACAGGTAAAAGGTCGGTGGAGTCCGAGAAAATCCGTAAAAGGACGACGGAGTCTGAGAAAATCTGTAACAATAATGGGCAGCGGAGTCCCGTAAAGTTCCACTAGGTATTTTGTCTCATATAAAACAGTGGGAACGTAAACAGCAAACCTCTTGTGGATGCAAAGGCAAGAATTCTCCACTCGAAAGAGTTGAAGTGAGAATTACCACAACAGGGAATTGAATTGCTGTCCTGCTGACAGAAAAAACCCAGTCTTTAGAACACCCTAGGTGTTAACAGGACTGGCCCAAATTCTCTAAAAAACAAGAAACAACTAAAGCTTGAGTTAGGGAAAAGAACTTTCTGTACAAAAGTTGAAAAAAAAAAAAAAAAAAATTTAGAGAGTCAAACCCCGAACAAAATTAAAGTACCTAGGGAGATAAATACCAGCAAAGTTAAAACCTTGGGAGATGTCCCAACGATTCCAAGCAACAAAGCATAAAAAGTGAAAATATAAGTAAAGAAATAAATAAATAAATACATTAATAGATAAATAAATAAAAAAAAATAAAAATAAGAAGGTAAAATGGGAAAGGGGGGTAGCAAACCAACCCCAAAGGAAGAATTATCATGTAAAGATTGGAAATATGTTGAGAAACAGGATCCAAGTAAAATAAAACACCTGGATAAATGGATAACAAAAAATGGATTTGAGGGCCAACTAAGCACCCAAAAAATAGCCATGCTAAAGACCGAAATAATCACAAAAACAAAAAATGATCCCAAGAAAAGGGAAAAAGAGGGATACAGTGACATAGACTTTTGGATGAAGATGGCAGGAAAGAGAGAGGAAGGGGAAAGAAAGCGTGAGAAAAAAGGAAAACAGGGACATGCAGAGAAAGGAGAAGATAAGCAAGTCATGTTTCACAGGAAGGAAGATGATGAGACAGGGCCAGTTAGGCGAAGGAGGGATAGAGATAGTAAGGAAGAAAGTGAGGAGGAAGGAGCTGCAGCTGTAGGACAAGAAAGACCAATACAGAGAATATATCCTACGCTGCCTCAAGAAAATACACCCCAATACAAAGGCTCACAAACACATAAAAGAAACACCAGAGCAGGAGGTAACCAGTATGAGTGGTCAAAAACCCTGGGAAAGATATTTCACTCACTGACATGTCACCTAGTAGTGCTGAAGCTTATCCCATGATCCAAGTAGCAAATCCCAACAATAATGGGGGACAACCCACCATTTTGGTTTATAGAACATGGACCATGGAAGATGTTAAAAAAGCAGTAGAAGGAATCATTTCACACAAGGAAGACATAAACCAGTTTATCCAGGAAATGGAAAGCTTGAGGAGATCATATCATCTTAATGGACAGGAAGTACAGCAAGTGTGGATGACAGCTTTAGGTACTGACTGGCACCATGTGTGCGGGAATTGGAGCCCGTTAAATGGAGCAGTCCCGCCAGCTGTCTTGGCTCACGATTCTGGTAAGCTTCTCAACAGGATACGAGCACTAGAGGACAGAGCCACTCTCAGGTTTAGACGAAGAGCAAACTATACAGAAATAGGGAGAGTTAAACAGAGAGATGAGGAGTCTTTTGAAGACTATAAAGTCAGAATGACAAAAGCCTTCAAAATGCATAGTGGTTTGGAGGATGATGGACAGCAAAACGGAGCTTTCCGCCAACAACTAAAAAACACCATCCATGCAGGGT
>NW_019525240.1:28894-29343 GCF_002814215.2 Seriola lalandi dorsalis | reverse complement strand
AAGGACTAACTAGAAATGAGACTCTTAACCTAACTCAGCAAAATGTAACACACAAAAAGATCAAACGTAGTGCGGATTATGAGTGGGATGGCACGCCTTGGATAGTAAAGTGGGCACGAGAAAATGCCGTCCGTGTAACTGTAGCTCCCAACAACAGCACTGTTCTATCCGTTCCTATAAAAAATCTCAAGGGATTTTGGGGTTCCCATCCGTGGGTTCTAACTACAGGGGAAGGGTGGGATTCTTACTGGTGGTACTTAACTAGTAGCATTTCGGATTTCAGCTGGGATACTTTAATCACTGACGAAAATCAATATTGGACACCAGGATCAGAAACATCAGCAAAATATTTCCAGGATAAAATAACCTTAAAACACAATGGTGCAAATTTAGAGTTAACAGTATCCTTACCTAATGGTCCCTACACTGTTCCCTATATTATTTTAAAC
>NW_019525240.1:25577-28844 GCF_002814215.2 Seriola lalandi dorsalis | reverse complement strand
GACGCGCAGATTACAGACGGAGTCTGTCAGGCTGTTGGGGGTGTGGCAAAGAGGGACATCTCGTTCGAGATTGTCCGGAGAAAAAATCATACTCAGCATGACTAGAGCCGAAACCCACTGAATCCATGCCCCATAGAGCTGAACCACAACCAATGATTGAACCAACAGGAGACGAAGTTCTCCTTAATTTTCAAGAGTTACTATCTTTGGACAGTGTTCGGCCCGAAATAGAATTAATGGTAAATGGGGAACCAGTCAGGTTCCTATGTGACACCGGGGCGTGTCGAACCACATGTAGAGAATTTCTACCCAACGTCAGACTAAGCGATCAGTGTGTAAGTGTGCGATCTGCAAGTGGAAAGCTAACTCAAGTACCAGAGTCAGAGCCAGTCTGGTTGAGGGACCCACTTGGACAATCTTGTCAGCTATCTATCCTGATGTTCCCAGAATGTCCAGTTAATCTTCTAGGCCGTGACGGCTTGCTGCTACTGGGATTAGCCCTGATACCCACACCTCAAGGACAGATTGTAGTCAAAAGAAAGGCAGATTTGCAAAGTGGTGACTTTTTTGTTGTACAAGGGATAGGTCAACCATACTACTACTATTCCCTTGACGTTCCCAACAGGCCTCCACATGAGGCCGCAACTGCACTAATGGCAGAGGGAAGAAATGCGATACAAACACCACAAGATCAGATGGCAGAAGATGATCTGCATGTAACGCTTTGCTATAAGCATTTCCCTGGACCAGACAAAGACTATGAAGCTAAACTGACCAGAATGACCCCTGCAAAAATCACAGTGACCTATATGTACGCAGACGCAGACAGCACATCAGTTGCAGCAGTAGCACTGACTGATGAGACTAAGACTTTGTTCAAAATGTGGACCCCACCTCACATATCTTTGTACAAAAGAACAGACCAATACTGGAAGGACTTGGGGAAAATGGTGCAACAGGGAGAGAATGCTAAAGACTGGATACAGACGTCAACGGTAACTTGGGGGAGTGAGTCTACTGGGTTAACTAAAAAAGCTTTGTTCTGGCCAATCACAGTACAAGGAGGTGTGCACTTACAACCAACAAAACAATGAGAGATATTGCTGACCGAAAAAGAGGAACAATGGATAACTCAGATTCCCGATAAATTGTGGTCAAAAGGACCTACTGACGTAGGATTGGTAAAAGGAGCCCTTCCTGTGCAAATAAGATCAAAAACAGAATACAGACCTTGTGTACGACAGTACCCGTTAAAACCAGACGCATATGAAGGCATAAAACCAGTGATAGAGGACTTAATAACAGCAGGAGTAATAATTAGATGCAATGATTCACCTTGTAATACTCCAATTTTCCCAGTAAAGAAACAAGCACCATCTGTGGGTTGGCGGATGGTACAAGATCTACAAGCAGTAATTCAAAGGGCACCTTGTGTCCCAGATCCTTACACCTTACTGAATTCTCTAAGGCCAGATGCTGCTGTATTTACTGTAGTAGATATTAGTAACACATTCTTCTCAGTCCCAGTAGACAAAGACAGTCAGTTTTGGTTTGCATTCACTTTTGGAGGTCAAAGCTACACATACACCAGATTGCCCCAGGGATACTGTGAAAGCCCTACTATCTACTCTCAAGTTATGAGCGCTAGTATGGCGAAATTCCAACCCCCAGGGGGCAGCCAGGTGTTGATATATGTAGATGACGTGCTATTGGCCTCCCCAGACATGGAGACATGTAAGAGGGATACGCTGGCAATCCTCAAACATCTCGCAGAAGAAGGCCACAAAGTGAGCAAAAACAAACTCCAGTTGTGTAAAGAAACGGTAAAATATCTGGGTCACAATCTCAGTGCAGGTGGAAGAACTATTATAGAGGATAGGAAGTGTTGAGTCCAGATCCATATATAACCAAACAGGACTCGCGCATTCGTTTGATGAAGTATGCAGGACAACAGATAAAGTTCAACACGTCTAATTTATTAAAAGTATAGTCAAGCATATAAGTTTGAGATTGCTTACAGAGCTCTGGACCACCCTGCTCTCGTCTCGCCTGTCTAAGCAGCATGCAGTACTTTCTTGTTTCAGACATTCATTTTTATACAAACATTCTCTGTGTAACAGGGTCACTCTGCCTCTTCTCTCCTCACACCACTCTGACTTGAACCTGTTATCTAAACATGTCATACTTGTACTGTCTACTACTCTTGTCTGTGCCTGTACGTCATTCTGCAATCTCAAATGGCAATCAGGGTCACAATGTTTAATGTTCACATGTCACAATGTTCATAAACAATCATAATCATCAGTTTAAGGCTGACTTGCCTTTTTAATCATACAACACATACAGTATTAAACATAACATATCCCTTCAGAAGACAGCTATTCTCCAAGCACCTAAACCAGGAACAAAAAAGCAAATGATGTCCTTTTTAGGCCTAACAAATTATTGTAGGAGCTGGGTACTTAATTATGCAGAAATAACAGCACCGTTGCAAAAACTAATGTATGAAGATGATCTAAAAATGACTTCACCATTGCACTGGACAGAGGAAGCTGAAAAAGTGTTCTGTGACATAAAAAGAGTATTGGTGTCAAGCACTGCCTTAGCGTTACCAGACTACAACAAACCTTTCATTCAAATGGTAGACTGTAAAGGACATTTTATGACCTCCGTGTTGGTTCAACAACATGGAGAGAAAGTAAAACCTGTTGCATACTTTTCATCTAAATTAGATAGTGTGGCATGTGCTTTACCACACTGTGTAAGAGCTGTTATAGCAGCCTCAATGGCTGTAGAAATAAGTTCCACTATTGTGCTGTTTCACCCTCTAATCCTGAAAGTGCCACATGCTGTCTCTGCTTTGTTGTTACAAACAAATATGGTATCTCTGTCCGTTCTCCTCGCGACTAAGAAATAACGCTCTTGTCTTTCTCTTCTTTGTGTAAGTATTAAATGTCTTAGGTGGTGTAAACCTGACACTATATCTACACTGAAACCGGAGTTAAATGTACACTTATAGAGTACAATATACACTGGGATTTTTGCTGTGTACTTGTTAGTTTAATAAATATGCATTATCATTTTGGGAACTAAAAAAAAAAACTTGAAAAAAATCATTTTTTTTATTTTATATCCACTGTTGAAAGGGACTCAAAGCAGAAATGTCTAAAACAATGACTGTGATATTGGAGAAGTGTTGTACTGTTAAACAGCAGCTTATACTGTGAAAGACAGACCTGTCCTTTTCATCTTTATTTACAACAAACC
>NW_019525240.1:1973-25557 GCF_002814215.2 Seriola lalandi dorsalis | reverse complement strand
ACAAACCTTTCATTCAAATGGTAGACTGTAAAGGACATTTTATGACCTCCGTGTTGGTTCAACAACATGGAGATAAAGTAAAACCCGTTGCATACTTTTCATCTAAATTAGATAGTGTGGCATGTGCTTTACCACTCTGTGTAAGAGCTGTTATAGCAGCCTCAATGGCTGTAGAAACAAGTTCCACCATTGTACTGTTTCACCCTCTAATCCTGAAAGTGCCACATGCTGTCTCTGCTTTGTTGTTACAAACAAATATGGTATTTCTGTCGCCTGCAAGACATTTGTCTTGCATGGCCACATTGCTGTCACAACCACATCTCACTATTGAAAGATGTACAACTCTAAATCCTGCCACTTTGTTACCACTCCCAAGAGGAGTAAAACATGACTGTCAGGAATTAGCCGCACAGACAGCAAAAAGCAGGACGGACCTAAAGGATCAACCTTTAGGAATAGGGGAAGTTCTATTTGTGGAAGGGTCATCCAAAAAGAATGACCTAGGCAAAACTCAGACTGGATATGCAGTAGTGACTCAAATAAGGTGCTAAAAGCTAAACAATTACCTTCACATCTCTCAGCACAAGCTGCTGAACTCATAGCACTGACAGAAGCTTGCAAATTAATGAAAAATAAAGATGCGACAATCTATACTGACAGCCAGTATGAGTTTGCTACAGTACATACTTTTGCACAATATTGGAAGAACAGAGGCATGGTAACCTCGACTGGGAAACCAGTCACACACGCCACCCTGTTGAAAGGACTGTTACAGGCAGTTCAGTTACCCAAAACATTGGCGGTATGTAAATGTGCAGCACACACATCAGGGACAGATGAAGTTTCCCTGGGAATTGCTTTCGCTGATAAGACCGCAAAAGCGGCTGCGGAAGGACAGTTCGAGGTTTTATCCTTGGAGGAAGATAAAAAACTAGATGATGTGGTACTAGAAAAAATGCAACAACAAAGTCCACAATCAGAAAAAGACACTTGGATAAAAAATGGAGCAAAACTATACAAGACTATAAAACAGAAGCTGGGTTCGAGGCGGTACATGGTCAACTAGCTGCAACATCACTAATGACTTTCCAGAACAGAATAGCGGTTGACATGCTCTTGGCGGAAAAAGGAGGAGTGTGTGCAATGTTCGGTGAACGATGCTGCACATTCATTCCTAATAACACTGCTGCTGATGGCAGCCTCACCAAAGCTATAGAGGGCCTTCGAACTCTAAATGGCAAAATGAAAGACCACTCAGGAGTAGATACCACGATGTGGGATTCATGGATGGATGCGTTTGGAAAATATAGAACTCTGGTATCCTGTGTTGGTCTCAGTATTTGCTGCTGTCTTAACCTTATGTGGATGTTGTTGTATTCCCTGCATACGTTCATTGTTAAATCGTCTTATTACCACAGCCATCTCACCCATGGGAAACCAAATAGCACAAATGTATCCACTATTAGGTAAAACATCTGATGGTGATACCGATAGTGAGGATGACGATGCTGAAACAACGTACTATGGAGTACCTGACCTATTCCCTAACCCTGGAGATTGTGAGTAAAGTAATCTCTCAGGAGATTCTCTGAGTGTAAGCATATTTGTGTTCATAAAAATAATCTTACAACTGAAAATCTTTTGAAGTGGTTGTCTAAGTGATATGAGAATTTGAGCAAATATGTGATAAACAGGAGGGAAATGTTGGAATAATTGTATATATGGATGTATCTCATATTTATTAACTAACCATGTATCCTGCTTTACAGCCCTATGATCATGCATACAGTTTGTCTTATGATAATAACCATGCATATAGTTTGTCTTGTGATGAAGTTGTTTTGCAGGTAGTAGCTGCTGGAGGAGATCACAAGCTGTCACGATGCATAGGGCAGACTGAAACCAGTCTGTTCTACTTCTATATCATGGGATGAACATTTGAACTATGTATCATCAGGCACCCATCATATTACTTTTGTGTGATTCTCAGTTCTTTAAGATAAGCAATGACTTGTAACTAAAGAATGCTTGGAATGCCTTATGTGATAATAAAAAGAGAGGAGACGGTGGAATATGCTCAGAGCGGGTTGGAGATTGTAACTGAGCATATCTCTGTCCGTTCTCCTCGCGACTAAGAAATAAGGCTCTTGTCTTTCTCTTCTTTGTGTAAGTATTAAATGTCTTAGGTGGTGTAAACCTGACACTATATCTACACTGAAACCGGAGTTAAATGTACACTTATAGAGTACAATATACACTGGGATTTTTGCTGTGTACTTGTTAGTTTAATAAATATGCATTATCATTTTGGGAACTAAAAAAAAAAACTTGAAAAAAATCATTTTTTTTATTTTATATCCACTGTTGAAAGGGACTCAAAGCAGAAATGTCTAAAACAATGACTGTGATATTGGAGAAGTGTTGTACTGTTAAACAGCAGCTTATACTGTGAAAGACAGACCTGTCCTTTTCATCTTTATTTACAACAAACCGTACAGCCCGGCGCCTCAAGAAATTTTCAGGACCAGGAAAGAGGTCTTTGATGTCGTCTCGGGAAAGAGAGAGGAATAAGTTTTCTCCAATATTAGCAGCTGGAATATATAAAAGTGACAGTCAGGGCCAAGAAACAGAGGTTATCATTGAATTCCTTCATATTTGAACATAGTAGGTAAGGATATTTTGCCAACACCCCTTGTACAATAAGTACTGTTTGGACATTTTACTAATTCTTGCTACTTTTACTTCAAGAGCAGTGAGTGAATTTGACAGCATTTATAAATGAGATATACTGAAACCATGCAAACTACAGAGTGAGAATAGAGTATTGCTAGATAAAATGCATTCACATTTCATGTCAGTATTGTAAAGCTTGATAGATTGGGGTGGGGAGGGGGGGCTGCCAAGGTGGCCTACAATGAACGACTCTGGCTCCTGCCTGGGCATGTGCAAACTACCAGGTGTTGTTTTATTTTCAGCATTTACAGCCCTTGATATAAAAAAAAAAAAATACTGGTCCCAAAGCTTAATTCGGCTAAACCTATTTCTAGATGGGAATCATAATGCAACACCAGCCTGTTTTTTTTATGTAGTTTAGCGGCTAAACTTTAGCCCATTAGCCGCGAATCCACAACTCGTTAAGCTAGGTTAACTAACTACATTAAATATAACACCAGCACAACATAAAAGTAACTCTTGTTGCTACAAGGGTTACTTTTACCTCTGAGTGTGGCAATTGCAACCTCGTCCAGTTTGTCCATATTTTGATTTTATTATCCACAATCAACGTTTTAGAATAATGAATTTAGAGCTGCTGCAGGTGACCTCCGGAGGCGCTGTGCATTTCAAATTGCAACGGACTCCAAGCGGGGAGAGAGAGAAAAAAAAAAAGCACGACAGGGTGGATTGTACCATCTTCCAAGAGGGCGTGGAGGCTCAGGCTAAATACATTTATTTTGCATTTATACAAACTATATTTATCTAAATAAGTTCATATGACTTTGTAATTATTAAAATCGAGTCACATTTATGGGATAATTGATAAATGGCAAGTCGTTTCTGCCGTTATAAGACACGGAATTATGGTACGTACCTTTATCACGTGATGTATCACCAGGTCTTCTTCGGTTCAGAGGCAAAGGCGGTCGTAGCTAGCTAACACAGCATAAAAACGGAAAAATGATTTGGCGCTGTGTTATTTGCTTTGTGTTTGTGGCTCTCACTCTCAAGTCTTTATTGAGTCATATTAATACTGCTCACAGTCGCAGTCCAGATATTTGCGTTTGTTTGTGAAATTGATGGATGCACCAAAGAGTATCGAGTCTACAACTCACTATGGTATCATATTCGAAGAAACCACCACGAACACCTGGAAAGTGGCGGCAGCAACTCGCGGAGAGAGGGGACAACAGCGACCTCAAGCCGGGAAGCTTCACCAGTAGTGGACCGAAATGTGTGGGCATACAGGCCAGCTGATGCGACGGTGGAAAACAGAGAGCATCCAAAGGACGAAGCAGTGGTGGAAAACAGGGTGCAAGATGTAATGACTGTTGTGTCATGTCCTGCTGTAGACTCTTCTGCATGTCAGTCAGAGGTAAGTTTGTTTCCTTCAGTACACAACTACAACCAGCTAAGTCCTATCATCCTTATGTCTCACCATTCCAAAATAAATCTCAACTGGATTGTCATAAAATGCTATTTTTTATGACAGCATTTCAGTGTTTGTGGCAACAATGTGTTTTATTATAAGTTTAATTTTCTTTTTCTTTTTTTTTTTTTAAAAGGATGACATGAAGTGTAACACTCTGAGCAGACAAGCTACTGCTATTATGTTGACTGCAAGAGAAAAACACCATCTTTCACAGGTTTGTCTACATACAACATTATTACATTTATTACATCTGTGGCTCTGTTGATTATCTGTATTTCAAGTCCAAGCTTGGAAATTAGGGCAAAGGTGGTAATGTTGAGTGCTCTTGTTGTGAACTGTACTATGCATAGGCCAACCTCTCACTCACTGAATATTGCACATCTGGACTGGTGCCTGCAGTTTAAAATATTGTGTGATATTTATAATGAAAAAAAAATCAAGTCAATTTACAGTTACCTTATTAGTTCCCTTAGCTGCAACTTAACTTATATCTATCCACAAGATTTGATATTTAATAATGCCTTGCTCTCTGCTATCTAGTTAATTTAACTTCATATTTTGAATTTACTTGTCTTATAAATGAATTGAAAAGCATCATTGTGTTGATGTTACTCTTATTAATATTCGTATTCTTTATAAAAGAGACTGTATGCTAATAATTTTAAAACTAAACTGTTTGGATTTAATTTTCTCTTCTTTCTTGCCTGTTTTTCAGAGAGGTGTGAATGATGTCTTGGCAGCAATGCAGCAATACCAAGCTCTGTTGGTGACTAATCTGAGGAGTCAGCTACAAACTGTATTCCAGCAACATCAAGGAAGTGAACTTGAAAAGGAAGCGATGGCAGTATTTGACCGGATTGAGGATCCATTTTCCTCTGTTGCAACAACATACAGGCAGGACAATGTGATAAAGGAAAATTTCAATTTTGTGGAGTCAGAGGAGGTTTCTGTTGGTTATATGGCCTGCTTGTGGAAAAAAGGGGCAAAAAGGGTCCTCTCCACATTAACCAAATGTTTTCATTATATAACTCTGATTAAAAGTTTAGAACAGTTATTGTCCCATCCAAAAGTTTTAGAAATGATAGATCAGCCCCAAAAATACAGAAGTGGTTATCTGTATGACATCGTAGATGGAGAGCTCATGAAATCACACCCTTTATTTTCAGCCTGGCCCTCTGCTTTACAGATAATCATTTACTCTGATGAAATTGAAATCTGCAACCCACTTGGTTCTCATGCTTCCAAGAATAAGTTGCTAATGTTTTATTATACATTAGGAAACATTAATCCAAAATATAGATCAAAACTCGCTGCAATCCGTCTACTTGCTATTGCAAAGAAGAGGGAGTTGTCTGAATGTGGAGTGGATGGAATTTTGGTCGGTTTGTATGAGGACTTGGAACTCATCCAGATTTTGTAATCCCTCTTTTTGTCATCCCAGATAAAATTAATCCTGTAGATTTTGTCTTGGTTTTTCAAAGACTTCCAAGATAGGATAATCATGATCCAGACACCACAAGATTAGGATCACAGAATCTGGATTTGTGGTCTCTGGATAAACCGCCATCTGTTTGTCAAATGTTGTAATACACTTAATAAACTGAATCATTTCATTTCCATTGTAAATTCACACATACAAGGAATCTGCTTTGTTGTTGTTTTGATGCATAAAAAAAGTAAAGCAGGTACACAAAGAAAAGAATTAGACAACACAAAATGTAAATCAAATGTAAAAAAAAATAAATCCACTGGATAAAAAAAGTCAAACGTTACGTGCCTCTGTGGGCTGCACGGTGGTGCAGTGGTTAGCGCTGTCGCCTCACAGCAAGGAGGTTCCGGGTTCGAGCCCCGGCTCGGCCGTGGGATCTTTCTGTGTGGAGTTTGCATGTTCTCCCCGTGCCTGTGTGGGTTCTCTCCGGGTTCTCCGGCTTCCTCCCACAGTCCAAAGACATGCAAAATGGGGATTAGGCTAATTGGATACTCTAGATTGACCATAGGTGTGGCTGTGAGTGTAAATGGTTGTCTGTCTCTATGTGTTTGCCATGTGATGGACTGGCAACCTGTCCAGGGCGTACCCTGTCTCTCGCCCGAAAAGATGCTGGGATAGGCTCCAGCGACCCTACTAGAGGTAGAAATGGATGGATGTGCCTCTGTGATATATTGTTTTTGTGTGTGTTGGTGTGCCCTGCTCTGCCCTCCACTCTCCTCCAGCAGGTGATTTGGCCCACCTGTACCTGTTCCCCAATCAGGGATTTGGGCTTCAAAAGCTGTAGGAGGCTGGGTCAGGGCGATCGTGCGCCATATATGCTGTGAGAGAGAATTGTGTGGAGCTGTCTTTACCGCGAGAGTGATAGTGGCCCTGTTGTGCGGTTGTTAGTTTGGTGATTTCCCAGTGTTCTACTGATGGCTTTTCATTATAGTTTTAATAGTTTTTGGTGTTGTGAAAAAACTCTTTATTTATGGTTGAAATCTGGTTTCCTGTTTTTTGTTTGTTTTGCCCGGTTCTCATTATTTTTTCATTGTTACTTTGAAGGAGCTTAACTTCCTGTTACCCTTAGACGATTTCTGGGAACGTAACAACGGTTCACAAAAGCATCTCTCAGTGTGCCTCCAGCTGTCCCATCTGGTTGCAGTGGTGCCAGTGGTAGGTCAGGGCCTGTCACCCAGTATGATGCCATCTGGGGGATTCTGTTGGAGGTGTGTACAAATATGGCTCTCCCTCAAGAACCTTGCATCATGGACCGATCCTGGCCATTTAACAACAGAGTTGATGAGCTGGAGGTCTGCATTTGCCACAAGTTGCACTTTGATGCTGCGCTACCCTTTCCTGTTCACAAACTCCCATTCCCTTTCATGGGGTGCTTGGATGTGAACATGGGTGCAGTTTATCACCCTGACATCGTTTGGCATCCTCATCATTTCAAAGAACAAACTGGTTGACAAGGCTGGCTAATGCAGAAGACACTTTATGTACTACAGTGCTGATAGTGGACTTGCGCGCACACACACACCATCTCCAGTGACTTGATAGAAGGATCTACATGCATAGAAACGCAAAGCCATCAGTATTTGTTCCTCCACAGTCCATGCATAGCTTTTTGTAGTGGTGTGTTCCAGTTGTGGCTGTAGTAGATTGACAATGAAACCAATTTCAGCCCTCACAGAATCTTCTCACAGTTCCCTCATCTGTGTAGTCCTGCAGTTGGTTTGGGAGTGCAATGTGCACCCTTTGGCTGTATTTCCTCCTTTGCCTCTGTAGACGGTGAACAACACATGCCATTTTGTTTGTATGGTCCATCGTTAGGACAACTGCTTTCAAGACACCTTAATTGGCCTCCCAGTTTACACCTGGGTCCATTTGGGCATGTACATTTAGTTGTGGTTTGCAGAAGACACAGACAGAGAGAGGAAATGGAAATGGAAGCAGGTACTTCAAAGGGGAGCTATTTCCACCCTAGCCGAAACACTTGCTGGATGGTGTGAGGGCACATTATTGTGATTCATTGTCATTCTGATTGCTAAACTTGACAAAACGGTAACATCCAAAATGAAAAACCAGAAGAAGAAGAACATCACCAACAGTGTTAATGCCACAGGGAGTGGTGAATTAAGAACTCTGGAACAGGTGTAACCGCATTGGAAAAATCTAAAACAGAAGGTCACAAAGGACCATACTGAGCAATACTGAGGCTGAGACAAACTCAGAGAAGGTTGATGAGTCAGGGGGCAGCTTTTTATCCTGAATCTTGAGGTACAGCATGTCAATCCCCAACAGCAGAGGGGCCCTCACAGTTCAGATGACCCCCAACACCAGCAAGAGGACCCCTACACGCAAAAGGGCTCCCACTTTTCAGGTGGCCCCTAACATCCACAGGAGGACCCCCACTCTTCAGGTGGCCCAAACACCAGGAAGAAGACCCCACTCTTCAGGGGTGGAACCACCCCATAAGAGGAAACGTCTTGCAAACGACCCAAAGGATCAACATGGCTATGGGGATCTAGTGAGGAAGGAGACGGAGAGAGCAGAAAAACAGATCTCTCTAGCTGAGGAGCAGATCAAATTGACATTGCTTCAACAGAGGACAGTGAAACTTCGTATTCGCCTGTTAGAGGGGAGGCTGACAGATGCTGGTGTTCCACTGCCAGAGGACGGAATGTGAATTTTTCAGAGATTTTTCTTTTTGTGATCATTTTCATTTTTTATTTTATGTTGACATAAAAGAACATACACACACATATATAGATTATTTAGGAGTTTATAAACAGTCCATAGGAATTTTTCTGAAAGTTTTGTGTGTGTGTGTGTGTGTGTTCTGATTGATAATGTTATTTTGATTAATTGTTTAACAAAGGCTGGATATTGTTTTGTCGTAGTCGGTGTCAATTTCATATGCAAACATCAAGTAATAAGACTTGAATATTTGCAATGTGTCTCTACATCCACTTCTATCCATGCTGAATTCACCCTGACAGTGGGATAAGGAAAATCCTGATATTTAGCATAAACCTATCCTAATCTCCACCTTGGAGCTTTGAAATACCCAAAATTGACATTTGATATGGACTCTGGGTAGGATTGGATTACCAAATCCGGATCCAAATTTTGTAGGATCAGGATCACATACGCATATTGAAATACTGGGCCCTGAAGTTAACCTGCACCGGAGCAGGTTAAGAGTTCAATGTAAGTTACCATGGCGATTTTCCCCGGTAGTTAAACCTGAAGTTACCTCGATAACTTCTAATCCTGTTTTGTAGTACAGGCCTCAGTTATGTGACTGTGCTATCAGGAATGGGAGAAATTAGAAACTCACTAGGGATATGGACTGGCAAACGCCAATTTTGAATCTTGTTCCAGGAGGATCCAAATGGTTATGATGGTTTTCGCCAACCTCCTGCCAAATTCACCATTGGCACCAATAAAGTTTACTTAATTTACACAGGTCAGACAATGTACTGTAGGCAATGTGCTACATATGGACATGTGGATTTATTGGATTCATATAAAAAGGCTAATTCAGATGACCCTGGTTACACATGGGCAAATAGTAGAGGGGCAAAAAGTACAGCCATGGCCAAAAGTTTTGAGAATGACACAAGTATTGGTTGTCACAAAGTTTGCTGCTTCAGTGTTTTTAGACCTTTTGTCAGATGTTACTATGGTATACTGAAGTATAATTACAAGCATTTCATAAGTGTCAAAGGCTTTTATTTACAATTACACTAAGTTTATGGAAAGAGTCAATATTTGCAGTATTGACCTTTCTTTTTCAAGACCTCTGCAATTTGCCCTGGCATGCTAACTTCTGGGCCACACCCTGACTGATGGCAGCTTATTCTTGCATAATCAATGCTTGAAGTTTGTCAGAATTTGTGGGTTTTTGTTTGTCCACCCACTTCCTTGAAGATTGACTACAAATTCTCAATGGGATTAAGGTCTGGGGAGTTTCCTGGCCATGGACCCAAAATTTCGATGTTTTGTTCCCCGAGAAACTTAGTTATCACTTTTTCCTTATGGCAAGGTACTCCATCATGCTGGAAAAGGCATTTTTCGTCACCAAACTGTTCTTGGATGGTTGGGAGAAGTTGCTCTCGGAGGATGTTTTGGTACCATTCTTTATTCATGGCTGTGTAACTCCACACATGGATGGTCTCAGTAAATATTTTTTGGGGATTAAGTTCATTTTCATGGCAAATAGGGACTTTGCAATTAATTGCAATTCATCTGATCACTCTCTATAACATTCTGGATATGTATATGCAAATTGCCATCATAAAAACTGAGGCAGCTGACTTTGTGAAAATTGATATTTGTGTCATTCTCAAAACTTTTGGCCATGGCTGTAGAATAGATTACATATTTTGCCCTTTTGAATTTCAGGTGAATGAGGCTCAGGTATCACCTATATTTTATTGTGATCATCATATGCTCACTAAATTTAAAAGGAACAATGTTTGGAAAAGGATACTGGAAACTAAATAATAGTATTCTCGAGAATCAGCAGTTTAGGATAGATTTCAGGTGTTTCACAGATGCACAGAGACATACTGTATTAGTGTATTCCTGGGATAGGAATCTTCCTCTTATTGTTCTTAGTCCCGACCAAGAGAAAGAATTTGATAGGGTTAACCATGAATTTTTATTTAGGATATTAGAAAAGTTTAGTTTTGGTAATAGATTCAGAGGATGGCCAAAAATTTTATATACAGAGGTAGGAAGCAGAGTTAAGGTCAATGGGAACCTTTGGAATTTATCTTTTACAAACCAGGGATGTCAGGCAGGGGAGCCCAGCATCAGCTCCATTGTATGTGGTGTTTATTGAAATTCTGGCATGTGCAGTTAGGACGAATGCTCACATTAGGTATCCGACCACCAAGTGGCAAATCATTGACCATATCTCAGTTAGCAGATAACAGAGTACTGTATTTACTATTAGGGTTGATGTTAGGTTTGGACCCAAAAGCAGACTTCAGAGCTCGAGTAGGTTAAAGAGACATTTATTGAGCACTCAGGGATGAAAAATGGTACAGGCAGACAGGTAGATGAGCTGAAGGCTGCGGTGTTGGTTCTGGGTCCGTAGCAGGGAGGCAGGTGCGACTGAGGACAAAGGATAAGCAGGGTGAGCACAGGGAATTACTGGAAAAAAAAAATCACTTGACGGTTAGCGCCGATAGGTACCACATAGGCGAAAAGTGGAAGATCTGCTGGGGTTCTTACACTGAGGTTGATGAAGGTGGATGAGATTCAGGTATGCCACACCACCCACGGCCAGATAGCCAGGCCATGCATCCCTGGGGAATGACAGACAGGGAGGAGGGAGAAACACACTAGGAGCAGGGGAACAGCAGATACAGGAGGAGAGACAGGAGGAGGGTGGAGTTCCTGTCGTCACGGCTGGGACTGTGACGCTTAGAAAATGACTTTTGTTTAAATGAAGCCATGAACATCATTGATGTAGCTTCTGGGCCTAAGATCAATAAAAGGAAATAAAAAAAAAAAAAAGGAAATTAAATTAAATATTTGGGGAAGTGGAAGGATAGAAATGATGCCCCTTTTGGCCTGTGTGCAGGGCCAATAACTATCTTGGGCATATATTTTGGTAATAAAGATGATATTGAAACTAATTGGGAGATAAGATCAGACAAAGTGTTAATGAAACTCAACATGTGAAAATTAAGAAGGCTGTCATTTACTGGTAAAGTTGTAGTTATAAAATTGTATATATGTTGTCAACATTGCTTCATGTGGCATATGTATTTCCTATGCCAGCATTAATTAGTTTGAAGTTACAAAAAGCATTGTTTGGTTTCATGTGGGGAGGCTATGAATACATTAAAAGAGAAATAACATATAGGAGGAAGAGACATGCCCAATTGCAGGATGAAGTTGAATGTGTTATTTTTTTCTAATGTTTGTAAAATAATGATGTCACCACCTGAGCATTAATGTCACCCTTTGATGAAATTCTGGTTCGATCCTTATTTGAAACCCTTAGCAGAGGTATGGGAAAATAGTTTTCCCAAAGCAGAGGTTATGCCAAGGTACTATAGAAGAATATTCAGTTGGTCAAAGAAATAAAAGGAGTGTTGGGACAGAAGTTTGATCCTCAGTCATAAAGAGTTGTACAAGGCATTGACTGTCAGGTTTAGTATTAGAGATGTAGTTCACTTTCCAACCGATGTGTGGAAAAGAACACAATATAAGCAGTCGGATAATAAATTTAAGGATTTATTTGGCTAGTGCTTCATAAGAGATTGGCAGTGAGGAACACCTTATTTAATCATGGCCTAACAAAAAAATAAGTTATGTCCAAGAGAGGGATGTTTGGGAATATGAACAGTAGAACATGTATTATTTGACTGTTTTTTGCAAAACACCTTTAGAAAGAATTGGGTCAAAGGTTTATCATTTTGAAAAACATGACATGGGCAAGGATTCAACATATGGACTTTGATTTGGAGAAGAAGAAAATGTATAGTCTTAGAGTTTGTGTCCATTGAGAAGGCCAAGTTGTGGTAACCTGTAGTGTGATAAATGGTGTCGCCCAGTGGACAGTGCTAGGCACTGCAAACAAAGGAATGAAGAGGAGATTTAAATCAGACAGAAACAAGTGGGATATTGAATCAATTAAAAGTAGATGGAAAATTATTTATGGAGATTTATACCATGAAATTTGTGAATGTGTTTTTTTTCATGTTTACATATTGATAAGATGGGACAATGTTTCATTGTGGCGACATAAAGTGAAACTATGACAATATATATTATTTATGGAAAATATGGGTAGAATTATAATATGGTTTTGTTACATGTTATGCAATGAAGGAAATATTAGATTTTTTAATTTGGTTTTGCTGATAATAAATTACATTATTCCAAAAAAAAAAAAAAAAATCTGTTATCAGTTTAATATCTGATATGTCCCCTATACAAAGACAACATATTAAAGTGATTTTTTTGAACTGGGAGCCAAAAAAGGGGCTTGCTCCGTTCGCTCCACGCATCGACCGAGCATTGCAGTGTCGTCAGGTGCGGTGCAACCTTCTCTCGCCTTGTGGAAAACCAACAATCACAGAGTTTCACATGACACTTTGTCATTGGCTCAAAGAAAGGGAGTCGGCTTGCCTGACAGTTTTTACACATTACAATTGTGTCTTCCTGTCTTTGAGAATATGTTTTTTGTTTTTTTGCTAGTACCATGCCCATCAACAACAGTTTGAATGGGTGAAGGGAGAATTAATGAGTCCACTGAGAATCCAAGTGTTGGATCTGGTAGGTGACGTGTTTGGTTATTAAGTATGATTTATTATTATTATGTCTAAAAATCATAAATTATTACCTAAGAAAATATTAATTATTATTAAAATTATTATTATTAATTAATAATATGGGGCACCACCTGGAGACCAGGAACAATAACCAAACCAGGTTGCAGTCTCACGACCTAAACAGTTAACTTAAGTAGCTGACCTCCTGGAGTCAACGACTACAAGTGACCATACAAGGTAAAGTTGGAGCTCTGACTCTCTCAATCAGCCACAGATCACAATAAACTAAATAATGTAAAATAAGGACTGAAAGACTTCTTTACTACAACAATGTTTATTTAATCTCCACAACAATCAACAAAATTAACCACAGTCTGGATTAATCACACTATTCTACCAATCATCCAACTAACTAAACAAATAGAAGATAACAGCAATACAGTAAATGCATTCAGATTGTGTGTGTGTGTGTGTGTGTGTGCGCGCGCGCGCGTTGGTGACAAGATGGCAGATGTGATCTGGAAGGTGACGTCACATGAGACCCAAGATGGCGTCCTGTGTGCCAAAATGGTGGACGCAGCTTGTCTTGGCTAGACAACAACAAGCAGCAGATCGTAACGCTCATTCAGCCAACAGTTTTTTTAGATTGCTTGAGCACGATTTGGAAAACAGCCCGGGTTTCAAAACACTACACACAATTAGCAAAACCATAATCTGAGGTATTCTACCCACTTAGGAGAATAGCTCAGATCCTTTGCAAAATTAAATACTCTTGTAAAAACTATACACTAATTTATAAAAACCATATGAAAATCACTCTTAATGAGGAAAAACAAAGATCTATGAAAATATGCAGAGGCAAGAACTACAAACAAAAAATCCCTCTTAACGAGGAAAAACAAGGGGCTATGAACTTTAGCTATGGCAAAATTTACAAACAAAAAATCACTCTTCTCGAGGTATAAACGGCTCACTTTGGCGACTACTGTGGCTGTGGACATGGACAAAAGGCTCGGGTGCAGGACGAGAACGAAGACACTGGCACAAGACAAGGGGAACACAGACTATTTAAACACATGGAGGGAAATATGGGACAGGTGGAAACACTTCAATCAGACTGAGACACATGAGGAAGGGCAAGTGACCTGAAACGAGAGGGGAATTACTTTTCAAAATAAAACAGGAAATAACAGGACAAAACAAACCCAGGACAAGACAACCTCACCACGGTGTGACAGTTATGGCATTCAGTATTATCCTTCTATCAAAACCAAAAAAGGAAAAAAAAAAAAACAACAATTACATGAACTATAAATTGAATTCATAATTGAAAAAGTGTTGCTCTTAATAAAAAAGTTTAAATTTTCATCTTTTTCCTATTTCCAGAGTTTATCTACAGACCATTTTGACCAAATTGGTCAATGGGGTGGACATCAGTTTGTGTCCGACCAGCAACCAAATAAATGTTTGTAGGAGCAACATTTTAAGATGCAGTCTGCAAGCATTTTAGTGTCTAAAATTATGTCTTGTGTCCACAATTGGAGAAATGCAGTAGTTCTGTTCACTTTTCATAGATTCAAGGCTGCACCACAAGAAATGACAACAAGAAATAAAAAACTGTTCTGCAGTACTTTGTGTCTTTTCATTTCTTCCAGCAACTTTACAGTTATTTGTAATGGGTATCTTGCTCAAGAAAAACACCATGTCTTGTTTTCATTCATGTAGTATCAAGTCTAGCACAAAGTAATAATCTGACATTATCCCAAATGATAAACATAAACTATAACAGTCACATTAAGCTGGTGCATTTTAGGATTCAAAAATAGAGGCATTTCAAATTATTTCAAATCTATTTCAAATTACAATGCAAACAACTTACATATATACATATTGCCTCAAAATGTCTAATTATTATTACAGACTTAATGCAGTGACAATTAATGAAGGATTCGAAGTGTGTTTCTTTTTCTGTCATGGATAATATACAATGGATCAGATTTTGTCCCTTGGCTTTGAATTTGACTAGCTCAGACTTGAGTTTGTAAAATACTGACACAATTGCAGTACAGCAAGCCTGATATTTTATCTTTAGATCAGAAATGTGTTGGACTGCATTTTGCACAGATGCCTGTTGTTGCTGAGTGAGGATGAGTTGAGGTGGTTCTACAGTTACAGCCGGGAACTCTTCGTCGTCAAGTGTGGGCAGTGCTTGAATTCCATGTTGAGTGAGGAGCATCAATGTTTTGGTCGCTGTAGGGATTTTCCCCAAAGACATTGTTGACAGCTGTGTTGTCTGTTGCAATGTTTTTGAGCATGCCCTCTCTCCAGAGTTGAGCTGGTGTGCGATTATTTTCTGTTTGCAACACATGGTGGTTCCAGGCCTGTCTAAAGTGCTCCAGCCTGTTTTGAATCTCAGGAAGAAAAACAATATGCAGTGAAAGTCTGTGGACATCACGCCAAAGAAATTCAATTCTCTGATTGTGTACTGATTCTCCTGTTATGAAAGTTCTGTGTTCAAGTCCTTGAATTAGATGCTTTCACCACCATGGTCAGATCTGACTCTCGAGGGTAGTCCATAGCGGCACGTTGCTTTCAAAAACTGAGAAAGCACCATTATGGCACGATTGTCTGTGCAGCAGTTGAGGAAGGCAATGAGACGGGGGTGTCCATCAATGGCACCATGAATCACATAGACCCATCTACAAAGGTTGGATAACAAATAAGAAAATTATTACTTGAAAATTATGAAAATATAGTATGGACAGTAGTCTGGAAACAATATAGCTATAGCTATATAGTTTTTAACTTGCAGTACTTCTTTTCAAAGTGGTGGTTAATCAAAAGTATGAAAATTCTGGTAATTAACCTTATAAGGCGCATGTTCTCATCAGTGTGCCACAAACTGTTAGGGTATGGTGCATGATAAACCCGTCTTCCAACTGTCTGGCTCCATCTCCTTGCAGCAGCAATAGGATTTATCCTCGTCAACATCTCACGCACCCCGGACCGTGTAACAATCACACCCTGTGCACGCAACAGGGCTCTCATCATCTGAAATAGATTTTTGAAAAGATAGAAATTACTATGATCCTCACAAAACAATGACACACAAATGAGAATTACTATACAAAAGATAAAGACCACCAATAACCTCATTCCCAGAATGAGGATATTGGCCCTGAAGTTGCCTCACATGCTGTTCCAGTTCGCCATCATCTATTGCTCACAATCTACTTCTCACAGGTACCCATCAACTTTGACCTCTTGTAAAGGAATGATGAGGAGCATCCCAGTATTTTAGCAGTCTTTTTAATTGTATGACCTTGCTTCAGCAGAAATTCAATATGTTCTCTGGTAAATCAATGGTTGGTCTGCCTCTCCTTCCTACAAAAAAGGGAAAAGAGAACAATAACTGTTTGCATGTGATTCTGCAGTTAAGCAGCAATGGACACATTTTTAAGGGACAGTTATTTATTCGTTATTTATCTACAGTATTTATGACCATACAAATTTGCATATTGTTAATGAATAATGTGAGCATGGTCCAATAAGCTAATGTGAGTGTCTATATTCTGCCCTTATGTATAATTAGAAAACCTTACAAAAATTAGAACATTTATGAAAGGGAAAGTAGAAAGAATGAATCGGTATCTTGATGGTTTTAGTTGATTACTTGCTTTTGTGACTGTAAGTTTGAAAGACACTAGGTGTCACTGCTACCACACAGGCTGCACAGATAGCCAGGCGTGTGATGGAGAGACTTGAAGAATTGCTAAAATATTTATTGCTGTGACCACAATTACTGATTGTTTAAATAAGCGAATGAATACATGAATGAAGACATTTTCAATTATTGCTAAGCACAGCAGTTCATTTGTGCCGGGATACTACAGTTTTGTTTTACAGCAAAGACCATACGGCTTTCGCATTACTGATCATATCTGGTCTAATAAAAGGCAACTGGGACATGTTTTTATTTTTCTTATGCATGTAACTTACATAGCCTATCTTCCAGTTAGGTAAATGAGAATTTTATCCAACACTGCGAATTAGCCGGTAGCCTACATTGTATTAGGCTAATTGGTAGGCTACTCTTTGAATAGAAACAATATCTGCAAAAGTTTAGAGAAAAATCTACATGCATGTAATGTATATGATATGATATGAATGCCGTGATAAACAGACTCACCTGAACTGATGCACCTGACAGAGAAACTTCGGTCTTCGTCTGCCTGGACATTAGCTGTAATTAGCATTCTCAGTTCGGCCAAACTGCTTCTCAGTTCAATGTTTGTGTCTGGAGACAGTAAATGTTCGATTCTCTCAAGATTTCTACCACAGTTTTCGATGGAAAAATGTTCGCTCTCTCCACAAATCCCGATTGAGGGCTCGTTCAATTTCGTGGCATTTTCTTGTGATTTTCTCGATTACCGCCAATGCCATGACTGCTTTCTTGCCTTGCACTGAGGGAAACGACATAATTCTGGATATCTGAAATGACGACGACTGGGAAACCTACTGGAGAAAGTGATGTCATTTTTACTAGTCCAGATATCTCAAAAGATAATAGGCTGATAAATGTCAAAATGGCTCACTTATTCGTTATGACTAGTAACAATTGGATTGAAGATATCTGAAATGGGAGTTTTTCCTAGTAAGAATTATATTGCAGATATCCAGAATGAACATTTTAGATATCCAAAATGTAATTGTGTAAATTGAAAGCCCAATACACATGAATGGCAAAAGTGACGTCATTTGTCCTAGGAAGAATGATGTTGTGGATATCTGAAATGACAATTGTGGATAGGAAGAATGTCATTGTGGATATCTGAAATGTTAATTTTGACTAGTCTAGCTAGAATCCAGTCTAGCTATTAAATGTTAAAACGGCCACTTATACTTTTTAAGGATTTAAAGATATCTTGGATTGAATTTTGACTAGGAGAAATAAAGCTTTAGATATCTTGAAATACAATTTCTACTAGTCAGAATGTGATTACAGATATCTCTAATTGCCATTGATATTATGGATATCTAGAATATAATTGTGGATAGTCAATGAACCCTTAATTATTATTATTTTGGGCCTTTATTGACAGTGCAGTAGAGAGAGACAGGAAATGGGGAGGCAGAGAGAGGGGGAATGACATGCAGCAAAGGGCTATCTGGTACATGGGGCGGATGCTAAACCAACTGACCTACTTGACGCCCCTTCTCAATGAACCCTTTTTATGTTAAAATGGCATCCTATCTACCCGTCAACAGATAGTCACAATACATTTTTGGATATATGCAATTGTTTTGTTTCTAGTCATAATTCTAATTGTAGATATCTGAAATTACATTTTTACTAGTCATAGTACGAATTGTGGATATCCATAATGACATTTTTACTAGTCTCAATGTATTTTTGGATATTCCCCCATTTTTGAATCACCGTCAGTTCCAATTATTTTTGAAGGAGGTGGGCACAGAACATAGAGATGTGCCATACCATACAGAAGTAAGGTGGCTGAGTAGGAGCGATTTTTTGAGCTTCAGGAAGTAATTACTCTTTTGTGCAAAGTAAAGGAAAACCCTTGTCAGATCCAAACTGGGTGTATTATTTTGCCAAGTTGTGTGACATAACAGAGCATCCCGCCCAACTGAATCAGAGGCTGCAGGGCCGCCAAGAAGTCATAACAGGGATGTACAATGCGATCACAGCTTTCCAGCTGAAATTGCACCTATGGAAGTCCCAACTTGAACAGGACAGTCTTGCCCACTTTTCTGTCTGTCAGAGCATCTCAACCTCAGTTGCTTGATTGGTTACCAAAGTGAACCAGTTGATTAATGAATTTGATCTGCGCTTCTCTGACTTTAAAGTACAGCACTTAACCTTTGCCATCTTTGCCAATCCGTTCACCACCGGCATCGACAGTGCACCACATCACCCTCAGATGGAGTTAATAGAACTCCAATGCAACAGTAGCCTGAGAGCAAAGTTCTGGGATGCTCCTCCTATATATATATACTATATATACAATATAATGAAATGTATTAAAATCTGGAATAGGTACAATGTAATATGTGTGCATTCTAATGGTTGCGCTTGAATTTTTTTTTTTGTGTGTTTGTTGTGATATGCAGAGATTTGTTGCACCATAGTTATACCCCTCTCAACTGCAACCAAAAAGTTAAACAAAGTTAATGTAATAAATATTGCAAAAAAAAAAGAACTTCATTATTCACTTGAAAATTTTTATCTTTGATGGATGAGTGATGATGAGGGTTTCTTAATCGCATATCATGTATAAGCATGTGTTTTTGTTACCAAACTAAGTTTTTAAATAAATTGTGCAATAGTTGTACACTTGAATATCTCCTTGCAAGTATTTTTCCCAGACTTCTACTTTCAGAGCTAGTTATTAAGTTATAACTAAAACCGGTTATAATCGAATGCAGAGGCAATTATGTAATATGACAAAGAGTAGATATATTAAGTCTTACAGTTACAACCGGCCCTTTGAGGGCAACCATAATACTGATGTGACCCGGGATGAAATTGAGTTTGACACCCCTGTTGTAGAGGAACAACGAGGAGCTAAACATTATGCATCAACCCAAGATTTATCATTAATACAAAATGTAAAATCTCTTCAGAGACCAACAAAAATTGCCACAGTTGACTGTATTTCAAGTCATCCAAGCAGGGTATTCGGTTAAGTTTTCAAACAGCAATAATCACGTCTCAGCATTATTTAACAAATAATCTCACGAGCATTCATGAATTTAAAATTGGTTTTATGAGATTTTAGAAAGGTTTCATTTTCACAGCAGAATGATGATGATCACTTGAAGGTCTGTAGCATGTCAGAGAATGTCACCGATCAAGCACCAGCATCACTTGTGGTGGTCTAACCACATTGACTGGTAATGTGTAATGGTCTAACTGTGATCAGAGTGTGGAAACAGTGGAAATATTGTGGAACAAAATAACACCAGTAAAAGTTAAATGTTGCAACAACCATGAGAACATGTTTATGCAATATGTGGCTACAAACCAACCACTACTACCACAGAATACATTTGTTTGTAGCCTTATTCTGATTGGTTGGCTCGTCTTTAGCCTAGCTGTATTCTAATTGATTAATTTGTAGTCATATTCTAATTGTTCTGTAGCCCTTTTCTGATTGGTTGGTTGGGTTGAAGCCATAACTTGATTGGTTTATTTGTAGCTGTATTCTAATTGGTTAAAGATTCCTGCAGAGGAATCTCCTCCTTGCTCGAGCTGCAGTAGAGGGAGTAAGTGCTTTGTGTGTTAGAAACATAACTATGTATATTGAACAGAACATTTATTTTCTTTTTTTTTTTTTTGAACATTATTTTTATTGAACTTTTACATTACAAAACAAAGGGTAAGGAAAACACAATACAGTAATGTATTAACATAATAATAAAGTTGCAGCATTAATTAAAATAAATATTGGAGTAGTAAGGATTTTGAAAACAAAACAAACAGACAAAAATAAGTAAATAAAAAAAAAATAAGAATTGAAAATTTCAATAAATAAATAAATAAATAAGAGTGGTGCAGTACAGATTTATTGAGTCATGTTTCTAGGAAATTAATCCAAGCTTTCCATTTCTGTAGGAATCTCTGTTGGTTACCTCTTACATTATATGTGATCTTTTCTAATGGCATACAGTGGTTAAGTTCATTTACCCAGTGAGAGTGATTAGGGGAATCTTCAGCTATCCACTTGGACAGAATGCATTTTTTTGCTGCCGTCATGGCCAGTCCAAAGAAGTCAGCTAAGTGTTTCGAACTAAACCGGAGAGTGGAGTAGTCACCGAGGAGCACTATAAGAGGTGATAAGCTAAGTTCCATCTTTAGGACTTTCTTAAGTGTATGTTCTATATCCTTCCACCACTGTTCTAACTGTGGGCACGTCCAAAACATGTGTAGGAGATTCCCTATCTCAGTTTTGCACCTTTTGCAGAATGAAGAAGTGCTGCCTTTGAAACGGCTAATTTTCTCAGGAGTGTAGTACACTCTATGAATAGTTTTAAAATTACAAATTCTGTATCTTGTGTTAATAAATCTTTTATGTGCATCTGTAAGCAGTGAAGACCAATGATCGTCCTCTATTTGGATTTCGAGATCCTTTTCCCATTTTTCTTTAATCAAATTAATGTTGGCTTTGTTATTTTTTATCAAAAGGTTATAAGTTTTTGAAATCTGTTTTTTATTTGTTCCTTGAGTGAGCAGTGATTCTAGCTGAGAAATCTCCGGTTTTTCCAGGGCACCACCAAGCTGTGATCGTATAAAGTGCCTTAACTGGAGATATCTATAAAAATGAGTGGCCGGCAATTGACAGGAGTCTCTCAACTGCTGAAATGATTTTAGTGTGTTACCATCATACAGGTCACCTATCTTGTTTATGTTCTTCTGGCCCCATATCTTGAAACCCAGGTCTTTCTGTACAAAGTCTAAGGAAGGGTTGGAACCTATAGGGGTAAGTGGAGATAGGGAGGTGCCTAGTCCTAAAAAGTGGTTAATTTTGTCCCAGATCCTAAGTGAGTGAGTGATGATTGGGTTATTTGTGCATTTTGTTATAGTTTTAATGTTGAAACAATATGGGATATGCGATAGATCACTTTCTATTTGTGTCCAGGAAGGAGCCTCGTCATCTCTAAACCAGTAAAAGAGTGGTCGTAACTGGGCAGCCCAAAAGTATAACTGAATATCTGGGAGCCCTAGACCTCCTCTCTCTATCGGTAGACATAGTGTGGACCTTTTAATTCTCTGGGCCTTGTTACTCCAAATAAATCTTGCAGCTAATTTATTATATTTTTTAAAGAAAGATTGTGGAAGATCAATTGGTATTGATTGGAATAGGTACATGAGTCTAGGGAATATATTCATTTTGATGACGTTTGTTCTTCCTATAAGACTTAGAGGAAGAGTTGTCCATCTGACCAGGTCTTTCTCGATCTTTTGTAACAGAGGTAAATAGTTAAGTTTATAAAGGTTCTTGATAGTACCGTCTGTTATAATACCTAGATATTTGATCTTTGATTGAACCTGAAAGGGTGAACAGAGAGTTGCCGTAAATGAGTCTGGGGTAGATAGTGGGAGGAGCTCGCTTTTAGACCAGTTAATCTTGTAACCAGAGAAGCTACTAAAGTCATCTATCAGACTCAGTAAGGTTTTGAGTGAAATGTCCGGATTGGATAGAAACAAGAGTATATCGTCCGCATATAGCGCAATTTTGTGAGTAGATTTCCCAATTGGAATTCCCATTATGTTAGGATCTTCTCTAATTCGCTGAGCTAAAGGTTCCAGGATGAGCGCAAAGATAAGGGGTGATAGGGGGCACCCCTGTCTTGTGCCACGTCCAACAGCGAAGGAGTTTGATATAATTCCATTGGTGCTAACCCTGGCTCTAGGTTTATCATATAGAAGCTTCACACAATTCATAAAATAATTACCAAAATTGAAATGCTCCAGGACTTTATACATGTAACACCACTCCACGCGATCAAACGCCTTTTCTGCGTCTAATGAAGCGATTACAGGTGTGTCCTTAGGGCTTCTTATCTCTGAGGTTATGTAGAAAAGGCGTCTCAGGTTGTTCATTGAGGATCTATTTCTTATAAAGCCGGTCTGGTCTTTGTGAATGAGCAAGGAAAGGTGTTTTTCTAATCTTATCGCTATTGCCTTGGCAAAGATTTTACTTTCCACCGAGAGTAAAGAAATTGGGCGATAAGAAGCCATTATTTCAGGGTCTTTCTCTGGTTTGCAGATTAATGCAATGAGAGCTTCTTGTGCTGTTGGGGGCAGTGTTTTGTTGTTAATCGAGTGGCGGTACATGTCCATTAAAGGTTTCATCAATTGACTTTGGAATTTTTTATAAAATTCGGGTGTGAACCCATCTAGTGCAGGGGCTTTCCCGGACTGAAGAGTCATCAGAGCTTGCAAGATTTCGTTACTGGTTAGCGGCTGTTCTAAAATAGTTTGATCTAGCAGTGATAATTTTGGTAGACTCAATGAGGAAAGAAATTTCTCACATTTATCTACGGTGTTTACACACTCTGATGAGTATAAATTTTCATAAAACTTTTGAAAGCCATTATTTATCTCTTTAGGGTTACATGTAATAGTGTTATCAGGTTTTTTAATTTTCTGAATCAAGGAGGAGGAGATCTGTTTTTTCAATTGCCAAGCCAATAGTTTGTTTCCTTTATCCCCTAGTTCATAGTACCTTTGCCTAGTCCTAAGTAAAGCTTTCTCTGTTTTGTATGTGTTTATTACATTATATTGGTTACGTTTTCTTATGAGTGCCCTATATAAGCCTTCCGACCTTGTTTTAAAATGTTCCTTTTCCAAATTCCTTATTTCTGCTTCCAGAAGTTCCAATTCTTTCCAGTGTTCTTTTTTCCTGAGACTTGTAAAGGAGATTATTTGTCCCCTCAGGTAGGCCTTTAAGGCTTCCCAAAGTATAGAGGGCGATGGAGCAGTCTCAGAATTGGTCTCCAGAAATAATTCGATATGGGAGGAAATAAATTTATCAAACTCTGGATTATGCAGTAGTAAGGGGTTAACTCTCCACCTGTAAAATTTCTCAAACTTGTCTTTAGGAAGCATTAACAATGAGATGGGGGCATGGTCTGACATTACAC
>NW_019525240.1:0-694 GCF_002814215.2 Seriola lalandi dorsalis | reverse complement strand
TTTGTTAGAATTTTAAAACAAAGATATCTATTGTCTAAGAAAAAAAAAACTTTAACATGTTGCAAATCTGAAAAGCTGTTAAATAAACATATGATTAAAGGCATTTGAACAAAGTTAAGTGGAATTTTTCCATTATTCAAAATTTTCACGCCAATATTTTCCCTTTTATTGCAAATAAATATCGGCTCCAAATATCGGTTATCGGCCTCCTTGACTACTAATACTCGGTATCGGTATCGGCCCTGAAAAAACCATATCGGTCGATCTCTACCACGAATGCCTGGACTTCGTCCTTAATCATTCTTAATAAACAAACTCACCGGTAGAGTGTCTCAGAGGTTGGAAAGTTTGTATGTCCTTCATGGAGATAGTGCAGGCTCGACTGTAGATCACTCAATCCAATATTGGCGCCAGAGTCAATGTCCTCGTTCTCCAGAGAGCATGTTACAGTCCAGAAAAAGTTTTTGACAAATAATGGGTAAATTATGAAAATGACTCCCAGCCAGGTAGTACTGTGTTCAGCGTGTTGTGGATAGGCTTTCGGCGAATTTAAGGGCTTCGCCTGGGTCCGTGTAGATTAAATCTTTACCCGCATGTTTCATCAATAGGCGAGCGGGGTAAACCAAGCGATATTCCACTCTTTTCTCCCGCAGGATTTTCTTCGTCTCGTCAAACCTGCGTCGTTTCTGCTGAA
>NW_019525239.1:2029558-2039912 GCF_002814215.2 Seriola lalandi dorsalis | reverse complement strand
TATAGTATGGCATAAAATGTCAAAAATACATCATAGTATATTAAGGCTTCAAAGTTCATAAAAACATTATAGTTTGGTCTGGCACGAGAGGAAATAATATAATTAATCATAAAAATGCCAAAAAAGATCTTAGTGTAGTATGGCAGAAAAATGACAAAAAACGACATAGTATAATATGGCATAAAATGTCAAAAGTACATCACAGTATATTAAGGCATAAAAGGTCATAAAATCATCATGTTGTGGTCAGGCATGAGACGAAATAATATAATTAGCCATAAAAATGCCAAAAAAGATCTTAATATGGTATGGCATAAAATGTCAAAAATACATCATGGTATATCAAGGCATGAAAGTTCAGAAAAATGTTATAGTATGATCAGGCATGATCCGAAATAATATAATTAGCCATAAAAATGCCAAAAAAGATCTTAGTGTAGTATGGCAGAAAAATGACAAAAAACGACATAGTATAGTATGGCAGAAAATGTCAAAAATACATCATAGTATATTAAGGCATAAAAGGTCATAAGATGATCGTAGTATGGTCTGGCATGAGACGAAATAGTATAATTAGCCATAAAAATGCCAAAAAAGATCTTAGTGTAGTATAGCAGAAAAATGTCAAAAAACGACATAGTATAGTATGGCAGAAAATGTCCAAAATACATCATAGTATATTAAGGCATAAAAGGTCATAAAAACATTATAGTATGGTCTGGCATGAGAGGAAAATAGTATAATTAGCCATAAAAATGCCAAAAAAGATCTTAGTATAGTATGGCAGAAAAATGACAAAAAACGACATAGTATAGTATGGCAGAAAATGTCCAAAATACACCATAGTATATTAAGGCATAAAAGGTCATAAGATCATCGTAGTATGGTCTGGCATGAGATGTAATAGTATAATTTGCCATAAAAATGCCAAAATAGATCTTAGTATAGTATGGCATAAAATGTCAAAAATACATCATGGTATATTAAGACATGAAAGATCATAAAAATATTATAGTATGGTCAGGCATGAGACGTAATAGTATAATTAGCCATAAAAATGCTAAAATAGATCTTAGTATAGCATAGCAGAAAAATGACAAAAAACGACATAGTATAGTATGGCAGAAAATGTCAAAAATACATCATAGTATATTAAGGCATAAAAGGTCATAAGATCATCGTAGTATGGTCTGGCATGAGATGTAATAGTATAATTTGCCATAAAAATGCCACAAAAGATCTTACAGTAGTATGGCAGAAAAATGTCAAAAAGTTTGGCATCGTGTGGCGCAGTGGTCTAAGCAGGCGCCCCATGTGTAGAGGCTAAAGTCTTGCTGCAGTTGGCCCCGGTTCGATTCCTGCATCGGAAGGCCTAATAAGGGCATAAAAGCCCCAAAAATATCCCAAAAAAAAAAAAAAAAAGAAAATGTCAAAAATACGTCATAGTATAATAATCCATAAAAGGTCATAAGATCATCGTAGTATGGTCAGGCATGATCCGCAATAATATAATTAATCATAAAAATGCCAAAAAAGATCTTAGTGTAGTATGGCAGAAAAATGACAAAAAACGACATAGTATAGTATGGCATAAAATGTCAAAAATACATCATGGTATATTAAGGCATAAAAGGTCATAAGATCATTATAGTATGGTCAGACATGGGATGTAATAGTATAATTAGCCATAAAAATGCCAAAAAAGATCTTAGTATAGTATGGCATAAAATGTCAAAAATACATCATGGTATATTAAGACATGAAAGATCATAAAAATATTATAGTATGGTCAGGCATGAGACGTAATAGTATAATTAGCTATAAAAATGCTAAAATAGATCTTAGTATAGCATAGCAGAAAAATAAAAAAAAACGACATAGTATAGTATGGCATAAAATGTAAAAAATACATCATGGTATATTAAGGCATGAAAGTTCAGAAAAATGTTATAGTATGATCAGGCATGATCCGAAATAATATAATTAGCCATAAAAATGCCAAAAAAGATCTTAGTGTAGTATGGCAGAAAAATAAAAAAAAACGACATAGTATATTAAGGCATAAAAGGTCATAAGATCATCGTAGTATGGTCTGGCATGAGACGAAATAGTATAATTAGCCATAAAAATGCCAAAAAAGATCTTAGTGTAGCATAGCAGAAAAATTTCAAAAAACGGCATAGTATAGTATGGCAGAAAATGTAAAAAATACATCATAGTATATTAAGGCTTCAAAGTTCATAAAAACATTATAGTATGGTCTGGCACGAGAGGAAATAATATAATTAGCCATAAAAATGCCAAAAAAGATCTTAGTGTAAGATAGCAGAAAAATGACAAAAAACGACATAGTATAGTATGGCATAAAATGTCAAAAATACATCATAGTATATTAAGGCATAAAAGGTCATAAGATCATCGTAGTATGGTCTGGCATGAGATGTAATAGTATAATTTGCCATAGAAATGCCACAAAAGATCTTAGAGTAGTATGGCAGAAAAATGTCAAGCGTTTGGCATCGTGTGGCGCAGTGGTCTAATCAGGCGTCCCATGTGTAGAGGCTAAAGTCTTGCTGCAGTTGGCCCCGGTTCGATTCCCGCATCGGACGGCCTAATAAGGGCATAAAAGCCCCAAAAATATGAAAAAAAAAAAGAAAATGTCAAAAATACGTCATAGTATAATAATCCATAAAATCTTCATATTATGGTCAGGTATGAGACGAAATAATATAATTAGCCATAAAAATGCCAAAAAAGATCTTAGTGTAGTATAGCAGAAAAATTTCAAAAAACGTCATAGTATAGTATGGCAGAAAATGTAAAAAATACATCATAGTATATTAAGGCTTCAAAGTTCATAAAAACATTATAGTATGGTCTGGCACGAGAGGAAATAATATAATTAGCCATAAAAATGCCAAAAAAGATCTTAGTGTAAGATAGCAGAAAAATGACAAAAAACGACATAGTATAGTATGGCATAAAATGTCAAAAATACATCATAGTATATTAAGGCATCAAAGTTCATAAAAACATTATAGTATGGTCTGGCACGAGAGGAAATAATGGCCTGGCTCGCGTCTGGATCTTGGGAGTGACAAGTGCTTTGCCGAGTTCTTCCAGGAAAAGCCGACGTTGGTGCAATTTGCCGGCATTCCATTGCTGGTTGATTTCAGTCCACAGGACATAGGCATTGTAAGCAGACACGTCCACAATGTTGTAGAAAATCACCAAAGGTCAACGGGCAGTCTTGCGCTAAAAAGGATAACCGGTACTTTTGTCAACACAAAAACTGAAACGGGTCAGATTCAAATTCATAGTTTAGTAAGGCATAAAAAGTAATAAATACGACATAATATAGTAAGGCATAAAAAGTCATAGTATAGTAAGGCATAAAAAGTAATAAAAAAGTCATAGTTTAGTAAGGAATAAAAAGTAATAAAAACGACATAGTACAATAAGGCATAAAAAGTCATAAAAAAAGGCATATTTTATTAATGCATAAAATGTCAAAAAAACAACAGTACAGTAAGGCATAAAAAGTCATAGCATAGTAAGGCATAAAAAGTCATAAAAACAACATAGTATAGCAAGGCATAAAAAGTCTTAGTATAGTAAAGAATAACAAGTCATACAAAAGTCACATTGTAGTAAGGCATAAAATGTCAAAAAAACGACATAGTATAGTAAAGCATAAAACGACATAGTATAGCAAGGCATAAAAAGTCTTAGTATAGTAAAGAATAACAAGTCATACAAAAGTCACATTTTAGTAAGGCATAAAATGTCAAAAAAACGACATAGTATAGTAAAGCATAAAAAGTCATAGTATAGTAAGACATCAAAAGTCATAAAAAAGTCATAATATAGTAAGGCATAAAAAGTCATAAAAATAACATTGTATACCAAAGCATAAAAAGTCATAGTATAGTAAGGCTTAAAACGTCATAAAAAAGTCATATTTTAGTAGGGGATAAAATGTCAAAAAAACGACATAGTACAGTAAGGTATAAAAAGTCATAGTATAGTAAGGCATAAAAAGTCATAAAAAAAGTCATATTTTAGTAAGGCATAAAATGTCCAAAAAGCGACATAGTATAGTAAGGCATAAAAAGTCATAGTATAGTAAAGAATAAAAAGTCATAAAAACGACATAGTACAGTAAGACATAAAAAGTCATAAAAAAGTCATAGTTTAGTAAGGCATAAAAAGTTATAAAAACGAAATAGTATAGTAAGGCATAAAAAGTCATAGTATAGTAAGACATAAAAAAGTCATAGTTTAGTAAGGCATAAAAAATAATAAAAATGACATAGTATAGTAAGGCATAAAAAGTCATAGTATAGTAAAGACTAAAAAGTCATAAAAAAGTCATATTTTAGTAAGGCATAAAATGTCAAAAAAACGACATAGTATAGTAAGGCATAAAAAGTCATAGTATAGTAAGACATAAAAATGACATAGTATAGTAAGGCATAAAAAGTCATAAAAACAACATAGTATAGCAAGGCATAAAAAGTCATAGTATATTAAGACGTAAAAAGTAAAAAAAAAGTCATATTTATGTAAGGCATAAAAAGTTATAAAAACGACATATTTTAGTAAGGCATAAAATGTCAAAAAAACGACATAGTATAGTAAGGCATAAAAAGTCATAGTATAGTAAGACATAAAAAGTAATAAAAAAGTCATAGCTTAGGAAGGCATAAAAAGTAATAAAAACGACATAGTATAGTAAGGCATAAAAAGTCATAGTATAGTAAAGAATAAAAAGTCATAAAAAAGTCATATTTTAGTAAGGCATAAAATGTCAAAAAAACGACATAGTATAGTAAGGCATAAAAAGTCATAGTATAGTAAAGAATAAAAAGTCATAAAAATGACACAGTATAGTAAGGCATAAAAAGTCATAAAAAAGTCTTATTTTACTAAGGCATAAAATGTAAAAAAAAAGGACATAATATAGTAAGGCATAAAAAGTCATAAAAACGACATAGTATAGCAAAGCATAAAAAGTCATAGTATAGTAATGATTAAAACGTCATAAAAAAGTCAAAGTTAAGTAAGGCATGAAAAGACATAGTATAGTAAGGCATAAAAAGTAAAAAAAAACCTACGTAGTATAGCAAGGCTTAAAAAATCATAGTATAGTAAAGAATAAAAAGTCATAAAAAGTCATAGTTTAGTAAGGCTTTTTACGCCTTACTATATTATGACTTTTCATGTCTTACTATAGTATGAGTTTTTTATGACTTTTTATGCCTTACTATACTATGACTTTTTATGCCTTACTGTACTATGTCGTTTTTATGACGTTTTAAGCCTTACTAAATTATGACTTTTTTATGACTTTTTATACCTTAATGTACCATGACTTTTTATATCTTACTGTACTATGTTGTTTTTATGACTTTTTATTCTTTACTATGACTTTTTATGCCTTACTATACTATGTCGTTTTTATTACTTTTTATGCCTTACTAAACTCTGACTTTTTTATGACTTTTTTATGTATGACTTTTTATGGCTTACTATACTATGACTTTTTTATGACTTTTTGTGACTTTTTATTCTTTACTATACTTTGACTTTTTATGCCTTATTATACTATGTCGTTTTTTTTACATTTAATGCCTTACTTAACTATGACTTTTTAACTAACCCTAACCCTAACCCTTTTCATGCCTTACTATACTATGACTTTTTATGACTTTTTATTCTTTACTATACTATGACTTTTTATACCTTCCACTGATGCGGAGGAGATCAGTCAGATAGGGGGGCGAGGTTGTGTGAATGTATAGAGAAGGATTTTGAACGTGATATGGAATTTGACTGGGAGCCAGTGGAGCTGCTGGAGGACGGGGGTGATGTGGTGAGAGGAGGGGGTTCGGGTGATGATACGGGCTGCAGAGTTTTGGACCAGTTGGAGCTTGTGGAGGGATTTGTGGGGGACACCGAAGAGGAGTGAATTACAATAATCAATGCGCGAGGTGACGAGGGTGTGAACTAGAATAGCGTGGGGTGAGAGAGGGGCGGAGATGATTAATGTTGCGTAGATGGAAATATGCAGACCGAGTGATGTTATTGATGTGGGAGTGGAAAGACTCTTAACCTGTGGGGAGGGGGACACTGTGGAGCTGTCTAAGGTGAGGGTCAGCTTTGGATAGGGAGGATTTGGTGCAGATAATAAGAAGTTCAGTTTTATCGCTGTTTAATTTGAGGAAGTTATAATAGTTATAATGATGATGATGAGGGTAATAATAACTAGCAGATCAGAACAGCATGTAAACAACTGCTGAGCTAGTGAAAGTTGCTAAAAGTAGCAGGGTGCTGGAGCAGAACTGTGTAAGTTTAAATGTACAGCAGGTAGTTAGACACTGTGATGAAGAAAATAGCAACGTAAACTGTGTTCAGACAAAGCAGCAAATGAACTCTAGCAGTAACAGAAACTGAATGGAGATGGGACACCACACTGACGTCAGCATGTCAACGTGAACAGCATCAGTATTAGTGAAAAGACATTTAGAAGTAAAAATTGTAAAAGAATATTTAAAGAAGTTCTGAGATAAATGAACAAATCAAGTCAGTTAAAACGTTTCTGAGTAAATGTGTTACTGGGTTAAATTTGAAAATGGGGAGGGAGGGGTAAAACATGTTATAGGGAGATAGTAATAATATATGATAAAACTATAAAATTAAAGGGTAATTAGGTTACCAGATATATCAGTTCCGAGGTGAGAGCATCGAAATCAACCAATTGATTTCAATTAGGAACTTTGGAGCCTTAGCATACACCCGATAATTACTAATATACTCAGTTGGCAATTTATTATTAAAATAGTTTTAGTGAGTTGTTGATTCAGTTAATCACTGTGGAGGATGTAATGTAAATTACATTATACAGAGCTGTTTATGTTATTTAGCCTACCTTAAGTGATAAAAATGGGGTGGTGATGGTGTCACAGTTTTGTAAGGCATAAAAAGTCATAAAAATGTCATAAAATGTTATAAAAATGTCATAGTATAGTAAAGCATAAAAAGTCACAATACAATAAGACATAAAAGGTCATAGTATAGTAAGGCATCAAAAGTCTTAGAAATACATTTATTATGTTATTATACTATGTCCAAAACCCTTAACCTTTAGGAACTGCAGTTATTGATCCTTCAGTGTTTGCTTCCATTTTCAGTCACAGAATTTGACAGTTGGCCTATGCTCAACATGCGTGGGTATGTCGCTTAAGTCTCTAAACATGTGTGGTTAACACAAGCAGCAACCTCTGAGACTGAAACATGAAGCCAACACGGAAGTACCAAAGACTGCACTTCTTCAAATGACATCTTGAAGCTGGCTCCAACAGTGAGTCAGTCCCCAGAGACTCCCATGTTAAAATGTCCAACTTTACAGCAAATAAACATGTTTACAGCCTGGTACAAAAACTGTTTTGGTCTCAATAGCTAATTTCCTCCTTCATGACAATTGTAAAGGGGAATCTTTATACAACTCAATTGTTTAAATTTTATGAAGACTTAATGCCTGCCACAAGCCGGCATGCACCGAAGCTTCGGCTCCACATGCGCCCCTCTTCTTTGCCCATTTCTGGGTTAGCCGTGAGTTCAGCGGAGACAGGTACTGGCAAGATGGCGACAGCGGCGCAGCTCACTCTGAGCTTCAAAACCGCTCTTCGGAAAACTATGGGTGTCTTCACGGAGGCTACGTCAATCTTTTTTTTCAGTCTTTGGGCAAACACTAGACACTTGTGACTGTTTATAGTTGTGTTCTTGTGTGTAGTATGACTGTGTTCGCAAGTGTAGTATAGTTGTGTTCCAGTATGTGTAGTTGTATATCTGAGTGTATAGTGTAAACTCCTGCAACCAGAGAGCATTGTGTTTCAGATTTCATGTGATGACAGTGACAAAAATGATGGAGTTAAAACTTCTATATGAGAAGCTGAAAATAACTCCTGTTGAGTTTTATGAGATCCTTCAAACAGCACTTCTATTCTTCAAAAACAGAGTGTTAAACAACCTGCTGGGTTTTACTTGTTTTCTTTAATGGCAGTGAAAATGATTCAATACAAAAGTATGAAATTTAAATCAGGTTTACATGAGAATTGTAGCAAAAGCCTGTCAGAGAATAAAGTTTGGAAAATCATATCTACTTTTCTCAGACTAAAGTTTCCTGGAACCTTTTGTCCATCAGTTTATCTGTAGACAGTGAAGAGTTACTGATATGAGACCATCACACATAAATCTCTTTTCACTGATAACAGAGTCAAATGGAGCTGGTTGAGTTTTTGATCTGCTGCAGTAATTAGGTGATTAAAACATTTAGTTAAAATACATTGTTCACATGTTTCTTCAGGCAGCTATTAATAATTATCAAAGCAATCCTCATCTTCAGATGAAACTCGCTGTCCATAATTCTCAGCATTAGTTTTACACTGTAAGTCTGATCAGACTGAATATTTTTCTTTTTGTCAACAAATCCCAAGCTTAGATGCAAACCAACAAGTATTGTGTGTATTAATATAAACCAACAGGGATTGTGTGTGTATTAATATAAGTAGGAACTGATGAGCTCATGGCTGACAGACAGAAGAGGGACTGTGTTGAGAGACGGACTAACATACTGTTGCTTTGAGTCTTGCCAGTGGTGGAACAATTACTCACATCCTGTTTGTTCTTTGCTTCAATAATTCCACACAATGATACTTAATACTTCTACTGTACTACATTTATCTGACAGGTTCATTACAGATAAGAACAAAACATATGATTTGTAATAATAAAACAATACATATGATATTATTTTATCATTGATATATCTTTCTACATTAAGTACTTTTATATTAAATATAAGTACATTTGGATGATAAAACTTCTGTACATTTACTTAAATAACATTTAGAATGCAAGACTTTATTTGTAACCCAGTATTTTTTACAGTGTGGTATTACTACAGTTAATGAATATCCTCTCCACCACTGTGATTTGTTGACAGTAAGAAAATACTGAGTGTTTACAGCCTTGTCCGTTAACATTTGTCTATAAAAGTGACATTTTGTGATAATGGCTTAAATAAAACAAAAAAGGTGCAGCTCAATATAAAACATTCGCAACACGAACCTTCGCTTATAAAACACACATTCTGCTTCTAGAAAGTAAAAAAGCTTTCTTTGTTTTTCAAACACTTTCATACACTGATCCACAAACACTTATCTCAATCAGATCATAAACAGATAGGTATCTAAATATCTACCAATCAGATCAATAAATGTCCTGATTGTGGTCCTTTAATGACCTTAATGACCACCCTCAGCTCCGCTGCTGTTCAGACTGGCAGAATCAATAAATCAGGGGGTTGTTTGTTTGTGATGCGGCTGTCATTACCTCTGTGGCCTGTGGGGGGCGCTAACACCACTACAAACTGCTAGTTCTGCAATTCTCCACCACAGGACGTCACGTACTTCCAAAAAGTGGTTTCGCGCAGCCGCAGGAAGCAGGGCTGATCCTGGTTTACAGAGACGTGTCCTCACACTGCTGCGCTGAGGTCGGGTCATGTGACCACAGCGGACCAGATGATTGGATTAAAGCTGTCAGACAGTTAATGGACTCCTGCTGTTGTCCACGCATGAAGAGACAAAGAGTCAATAGAACAATAACATAGTTAAAACATTGTGACAGAAATCTGTTCATTTCAAATACTGTCATCACTCTGAATCAGTGACATTACACTTCCTGTCACCGCCTCGTCATTTCTCAGACATTGGGACAAACCCGTCACTGGTCTTCGTACAGCAGCATACCATTGAAGATGGTGAGTGGCTCGACAGAGTGAGCCAGTTTGCCCATCACCAGGTCGACGCAGACCGTGTCCCGAGTCTGCAGAGGCAGGATGATGTTGAAGACGGCCAGAGAGCCGGGGGTGGTTTTAGCCTCGGCCACGGGGTTGTTCTCCAGGCCTTCAGGCTGGTAGCCTCCAGAGTCCACCCGCGCCATGCCGTAGTTAGACTTTGACAGAACCGCCTCAATCTTCTCGTTCTTGTGGCCTGTCAGGATGGCACTGAAGAAGTAGTGTCCGTCCACAGGGGCGGTGAAAACACCTGGAGGTGACAGAGTGAAAACAGGTGAGGCATGTTTGTTAGAACAGCTGCAGGTTGTTTCTGTGACTGTGCTCAGCTTCAGCTTTAACCTGTGTGTTGATGACACACACACACACACACACACACACACACACACACACCACACACATACACACACACATACACACACACACATACACACACACACGCACACATGCACACACACATACACACACACACATACACATACACACACACACACACAC
>NW_019525239.1:2025069-2029353 GCF_002814215.2 Seriola lalandi dorsalis | reverse complement strand
CACACGCACACACACACACACACACACACACACACATACACACACACACACACATACACACACACACGCACACACCCACACACACACACTGATGTCAGTGAGCTATCATCCAGCTGCTGCTGGTCTGACCATCACGAGCAGCTTGGGGTTCAGTGTCTTGCTCAAGGATACTTTGACATGTGGACACGAGGAGGAATTCAACCATCAACCCTGTGATTAGTGGACAACCTAGGGAGAACCTGACTGCTCCTGATACTGAGACACCTGTGTGTGACTGGGTGAATGAGTGTGTGACTGGGTGAATGAGTGTGTGACTGGGTGAATGAGTGTGTGACTGGGTGAATGAGTGTGTGTTTACCTGTTCTGTGGTCGTAGAATTCTCCTTCATTGACAAATATCTTGTCGAAGATGATGGTTCCAGCTCTGTCCATGGGGACAGTGAGGGCAGCAGAGAACGAGAGTCGGGGTACATGAGCATCAGCACCAGGCACGCCTGAAAACACACACATACACACACCCACACACACACACGTATAAACATAGCACTGCAGAGGGAGACAGCACTAACCACAGATCACAGTAAGATCTCAGTGTTGTTGAAGGGTACGTACCTGCTTCACCTCTGGGACCTGGAGGAACCAGATCAGACGTTAGAAAAAGGATTAGACTCTGTCTGTTTGTGTTGATATGAAGAGTCACAGTAAATTCAAGCTCGCTACAAATGACCTTCATATATTGAGGAACCAGGTGTTCATCCATGTTTACTCTATGTCTTTATGAACTCTCCCTCCATCATATCAACAAGACTAATATGTGTCTTACCAGGCTGACCTCGTGCTCCACTCTCTCCCTGTCGCCCAGGAGGTCCAGGGGGCCCCCGGGCCCCTGGCAATCCATTGAAGCCTCTTTCTCCTGGGGGTCCAGGAAGGCCTGTGTAATCATGTATGACAACACAGATCATTATTCAACCCTGACTTTACCATTTTATAACAATTTCTCCAAAAGTCACACTGACACAACATTTGTGGAAATTCTGTGTCTGTACTGAATTAAATGTTTAAACTGATTTAAATAAAGTAACTGGATCCAGCTTGTTCTTTCATTAACTGAGGAATAAAGTCACTGTTAGATGGAGGAGGGGTTACTGCTGCTGTCATACCTAAATCAGTCTGAATTTGTCAGAGTGAAGAATCTTCCATCATCTATACTGGGCCCTCCTCACTAATGTCTGTCCTTACACCAACATAGGACCCTGATGGAACCTGACTCCACCTCTGTGACCCTCTTGCTGGATCTCAGTGCAGCTTTTGATACTATAGATCATTGTATTCTTTTAGACCCACTTGAAAGCAAATTTGGTGTTTCTGGCCTGCCCCTCACCTGGTTAAAGTCCTACTTATCTGACAGAACACAGTGCATCTCCTATAATAACACTATATTGACATACTCTGCTGTGAAATACGGAGTACCCCAGGGCTCTGTTCTTGGCCATCTGCTTTTCTCTCTCCATATTTCACCTTTTGGTCAAGTTATTTGCAGTCATGGAATTAATTTCCATTGTTATTCTGATGATACTCAGCTGTATGTGCCTATAAAGGCTGATGATTCCTCTCAGATTACGAATTTAGAGGTCTCTTTGGCTGCTGTGAAAAGCTGGATGTCTCAAAATTTTTTGCTCCTAAATTCAGACAAAACCAAGATGCTGGTCGTTGGCCCGACCCAACACAGACACCAGTTTGATCAATTAACAATAACTGTTGATAACTGTGTGATTTCTCATAGTCTGCCAAAAATCTGGGTGTCACTTTTGATTCTTCCCTCTCCTTTGATCAACACATTAAAGATATCAACAAGACCGCCTTTTTTCATCTACGTAACATAGCTAGGACTCTTTCTTTTCTGTCTAAGACTGATGCTGAAATCTTAAATTATGCTTTTGTTTCATTTAAACTTGATTATTGTAATGTTTTGTTTTCTGGCCTGCCACATGCTCGTGCATGCAGCTAGGATTGTTACTAAATCCAGAAAATTCGACCACATTACACAGATTTTAGCCTCCCTTCATTGGCTTGCTGTTCATGTCAGATCAGATCAGGCATACAAGGTTCTAAATGCACTTGCTCCTTCATACCTGTCTGATCTGCTTAAACCTTATACTCCATCTCCTGCTCTCTGTTCCCAGTTAAAAAGACGTCCGCTGGCTGCAGAGCCTTTTCCTATCGGCCCCTCTGCTCTGGAACAACCTCCCTGCTGATATCAGACTGATATCTGATATCTGACTCCGTTCAGACTTTCAAATCTAAACTTAAAATTTATTTTTATGCCTTTACTTTCAGTTAGCTTCTTATTCTTTTACAAACTAAGGCTTTGTACCTCTTGCCATCCTACCACCAGCACGTGGGCCTCAGTCTCAATAAACCATTAAACTCAGTACAGTATAGTCCAGGTTGTCCTGCCGACGAGATCACTGTAAACTTTCTGAATATCTAACTTAACCCTAATTTTTGAGCGCCCAGGCTGTGTGCCTCTCTCTCTCCCTTCTCCTCCTTTTCTATCTGCTTCCTATTCCTGTCCACAGCTCCTCCCCCAGAGCTGGATCTGCAAACCACCTACTGCCCCATGACCCTGTTTAACAGCTGCTGCTAAACCTGCTAATATTTACAACAATTAATAATGATAACTATTAATGTCATTAGTTGTCATTACTATTTTTATCAGTACGAGCACTACAGTTGCCACTACATTACTATTGCTGTTCCTGCCGTTACTGTCACTATTATTAATATTACTATCACTGCACATTCTTGATCTTTTCCTCTGTGCTCTCTCTTGCTTTTTCTCTCTCTCTCTCTCTCCCTCTCCAACCCAACCAGTTGATACAGATAGCTCCGCCCACCCTGAGTTCAGCTCTGCTCGAGGTTTCTGCCTCTTTAAAGGAAGTCTTTCCTTGCCACTGTCACATAGTGCTGCTCGTGGTGGGAACTGTTGGATCTCTGTAAATAATATTATAAAGAGAAGGTCTAGACCGGCTCTGTTTGGAAAGTGCCTTGAGAAAATGTATGTTGTGAATTGGCGCTATACAAATAAAAATTTACTTGACTTGACTTGATGAAGCCACAAGCCAAAATGTGTTGGTCTATTAAAGTTGAGCCAGAAACCTCCACCTCGCTTCTAACACCAACATTCAAATGTATAGGTATTTTTGTGCAGCTCAAGCTGCTGTCCATCTAACTACATATTGCAACATGGTTAAAACTAAATCTCTTTATTTATCTTAAACAGTATGTTTTAAGCAAAACCTGTTGCGTAGAAACAGATGTACTGACTGCAGCTTGTTTCAGATAATAAACTTTCTTCCTCCCCTAAGAATTTTAGATATATGTGTAGTTTCCTGTCAGCAGAGACTGCAACTATATTTATGCTCTCTATGATGTTTAATTGTACGATTCTCAGATCACAACATGTCCCCTGCTAGTAACACCACTCTTAAACCACTACAGTCCTTATACACTCTTTGTCTTTCCACCAACATTTTTTACATCACATGTATCTTCTTATAACTTGAATAACATGACAATCTACTATATTGATCTATTATATTATACTTATATATTGAGTGTTTTATGTGTTCTACTGCTTTGTTACCGGTTAGGGTGCAGATATCAATGTTTCTGCTGAGAAAAAAGATCTGAAACCTTAGTTGAGCTGAACTTCATGCTGTTTATGAACATTACATATAATAGAATGAAACAGAATACAGTAGAGTCCAGCTCACCGGTCAGGTTGTAGTCAGAGAAACTCTGAAGGTCTTTGAGGACCTGGTTCACACTCGAATTGAGGTTCTTCATCCTGCTCTGGACGTCGTTCTGGTTCTTCTCAATAAAATCCAGGATTCCTCCATGATGGATGACCGAGTCATTCAGACCAGAGACACATGTCCACAAACTGGAAACGTGTCGATTCAGTCCTAAACAGAGGAAACATCAGATAACAGGGGACACATGGGAACAGGGGACACATGAGAACAGAGGACACATGAGAACAGGGGACACATGAGAACAGGGGACACATGAGAACAGAGGACACATGAGAACAGAGGACACACGAGAACAGAGGACACACGAGAGCAGAGGACACATGAGAGCAGAGGAGACGAGAAAAGAGGACACATGAGAACAGAGGACACATGAGAACAGAGGACACATGAGAACAGAGGACACATGAGAGCAGAGGACACGAGAAAAGAGGACACATGAGAACAGAGGACACATGAGAACAGAGGAC
>NW_019525239.1:2021109-2024657 GCF_002814215.2 Seriola lalandi dorsalis | reverse complement strand
GAGAACAGAGGACACATGAGAACAGAGGACACATGAGAACAGAGGACACATGAGAACAGAGGACACATGAGAGCAGAGGACACATGAGAACAGAGGACACATGAGAACAGAGGACACATGAGAACAGAGGACACATGAGAACAGAGGACACATGAGAACAGAGGACACATGAGAGCAGAGGACACAGGAGAACAGGGGACACGAGAAAAGAGGACACATGAGAACAGAGGACACATGAGAACAGAGGACACATGAGAGCAGAGGACACATGAGAACAGATGACACATGAGAACAGAGGACACATGAGAATAGAGGACACATGAGAACAGAGGACACATGAGAACAGAGGACACAGTAGGACATTGTACATATCATTCTTGCTCATGTATTCATCATTAGTCAGCTGACCAGCGTCCACTCTTTACCTGAGGACAGCGGCCATGAGTCTCAGAACCACTGACCCAGTTCAGGTTCAGATCTTTGTTCAGTTCAGTTATTGTTGAATTTGATGCCCATGAGCAACTCATATCAGGAGTTCCACCTGCTGAACCTGCGGCTCATCAGTGTTTCCTGAAATGAAGATTTAAAAGGTTCCATCAGAACCAACCATACCTTCCTTGATCTTGTGGATGGAGTCAGAGACGCCGTCCAGTCTCCCACAGACGCCCTCCAGCTTGGACAGCCTCTTCTCCAGCCCGTCTCCAGACCTCTTACACTCTCCCATCTCCACCAGCAGTGTGCTCTCAAACCGCCGGATGTCGTGGCCCATCCCGTCCAGACGGTCCCGGCTCTCCTCCACGTGCTCTGTCACCTCCTGCTGGATCTTGTCCAGCTCAGAGATGATCTTATCCTTGGTGTTTCCTGGGGGGAGTCAGAGGATGAAGGAGTGAACATCAGGTGGGGCAGGTGTGTTAATGACTGTTGGTCATTGTTAGTGTGGCTCACCGAGGTCTGTGATGACGCTGCCGTGTTTCTGCACCGTGTGTTCAAGCCCCTTCAGGGTGTCGTTGATGGAGCTGAAGGTGAGAATGACCTCAGACATTTCGCCTTGCAGCGTCTTCAGTTGGTTGTTGTTGATGGAGCCTCCAATCACACTGTGGCCATCTAAAGGCTTCTCAGCATCCAACTGAGTCCCAGGTCCACTGGTACCACCACTAGCACCACTGCTACCAGCGTTACCAGAACCAGCAGAACCAGAAGAACCAGCTCCTGTTGGGTGTTTAGTTTGTTTACAACATTGAGGTCAGCTCACATTAAACCAGCGTCGCACTTTGTTCAAATGTTGATTATTTTTAAAATCTTTATTTATTAATTAGTTAATTAATCAGAGTTTTTCTAAATAACTTTATCATCAGACGTTTGAACTTTGTGAATAACTGAAACATCAGGGTGGCATCAGGCTTTGTGAAGGATCATTTGATTGGTTGATCTAACCTGTGTGCGTGTCCAGGCTGGTCTTACATTGGCCAGTGCACCTTCTGACATCATCTCGCAGCAGGTGGACTTCGTTCTGCAGGTGTGAACAGATCTGGAAGCAGCCTTCTTTCTCTGAGTCCAGTCTGATCTGGAGTCTGCTGATGTGGCTCTGCATGCGCCCCAGTGTATCATGGGAGTGATTCTTCAGCCTTCCCAACTCATCTTCCACCTTCCTGCACAGCTCGCTGTCCTGCCCCAGCAGCTCCACCTCCGTCACAATTCGGTTAAAGTGTTCGCCGTGGTCGCCTGTCAGAGCCTTGATCTTACGGACATCATGGCTCAGGTCCAGAACCTGGACGTTGGTTGACATGTTAATATCTCAACAGTAAAAACATAATTATTCACTTCTCTTTCATCTGTGAGACCTGAAATCTTGTAATATAAAAATATTTACAAAGGATGAAGATGATAACGTTTATACACACATTAAATATGAGTGGTCAGCTACCCTAAAGCTCCTCCAGTGTAAAGGTGTGTGTCCATGTGTAGTGTGATTATAGATTATAGATCTAGCTTCTATATTAATACTGTGAAAGTATCAAAGCCTCAGTCCACAGAGAAATGCACACAGCCTGTATTCAGAAACTGAGCCTTAAAACCAGCCGTCAGGACTTCTGGAACTTTGTGATGTCACAACAAAGCAGTCACCAAGCCCCGCCCACCTGGACCCACCATCCAAACCTTGCAGGATTTGGTTTCTCTGAGTGTTTTTACCTGAAATCTGCTTTATTTTTATTGGATCAGCCAATCAGAAGAGAGGCTCAGAGATGACTCACCTTGTCGTGCAGAGAGTCTCCGGACACCGACAGGTCTTTAAGTCGAGTGTTAAAATGTTGAATCCGATCTTCATTGGCCACCACTCTCCACTCCAATGATTTCTTTGTTGTATTTTCTCTGTCTCCTCCTGTCCCAGATAATCCTCCCCCTGTTCCTCCTCCTCCTCCTACCCCCCCCCACCTTCCTACATCTCCTCGATCACCTCCTCCTTCTTCCAGCCCTCCACAGCTGCACTTCTCCAGCATTCGGTTGATGAGGGAGGTGTTGTTTTCCAGGTTTGTCAGCCTCTTGTCATGGTTGCTCACTCTGGCCTTCACCAGCCCCACATCCAGCTCCACATCTGCGATCCTGAAGGCCTGGTCATCGAAACGATCCAGGAACACAGTCCTCAGGTCCCCAAGTTCTTTATGGAAGTAGTCTTTTAGTTCATTCTCCAGGGATGAGCAACTCTGCTCGGTTCGTTGCACAGTGTTGTTGACCCTCCTCTCCAGGTCCCTCAGCCCATTGTCCAACATGTCCTCTGTCACCAAAACGTCCTTTCCACCTCTGCCGGTTCCACTACCACCACCGAGACCTCCTCCTCTGGACCCGCTGTTCTCACTTTGGCTGCTGCCTCCTGCTCCACTAAGCTCCTTGTCCAGGCGGTTCTGCAGAACATCGAAGTTCTCTGAGGCTGAGCTGATCTTGCGTTCAGCGTCAGTGATGCGGTCTTGGAGGTCATCGACAGTGTCGCAGCATCCCTGAAAATGCACCACATCGCGCTGCAGCCCATCCAGGCCCTGCCGATACCGAACGTCCACAGCACTCAACTGCTTCTCCAGAGCTCGAATCCTTTCTTGGTCCTCCTGCTGCTGTCGGCGCAGATCCTCCACACCAGCCTGAAACACAGCATGGTTTAGATCTCACTAAGCTACACCTGGACCTCCGACTGTGCTGAGAGCATTTACAGAACTACAACTGTAGGGATTTCCTGACCAGCAGGAAGCTGTGATCAAACAGCCTCCATGTTGTTTGTATTGCCTAATTAAAAGAAGGTGATGTGGTACCTGACAGGAGGAGCAGGACAGTGACACTCTCCTCTCCAACTCCCTCAGAATCTCCTCCTTCAGCGAGTTCAGTCCTCCTCCAGAGAGACCTCCGTCCAGGTCGTTACCTTTCCCGTTCACCAGGTGGTTGTTGATGCTGACCAGGGTTTTATCATGAGCCTGTACATGGACACACACACACACACACACACACACATTGATACACACATTGATTGATGGCTGATACTGATGGGGGTTTAGTGTCTTGCT
>NW_019525239.1:2010241-2018412 GCF_002814215.2 Seriola lalandi dorsalis | reverse complement strand
AAAGTGGCTTCAACTGCACATACACACACACATACACACACATACACACACACATACATACACTCACATACACACACACATACACACACACACACACATACATACATACACTCACATACACACGCACATACACACATGCATACACTCACATACACACACACATACACACACACATACACACACACACACACACACACGCACACATACACACACACATACACACACATACACACACATACACACACTCACACAAACACACACACACACACACACACACACACACACACACTCATTAAACACAACGACACACTTATTGTTCATGTGTGAGTGGCATTGTGGGTGAAGACCTCATTCAGCTCGTGGTGCTGATGTCATCAGTGTGTGACATTAAAATTAAATTATGGGATAGATTTTTTCTTGAATCCAGAACAACAAGCAGGAATTTAACTTGTGCTGCAGAAAGTTCACACCATCTACACACAACACAGGTTCTCTATTCAAGTCTTTGTGTGTGTGTTGGAATAATAATAATAATAATAATCATCTCTATGTTATGATGCTGTCACAATGTCAGATTTCTTCCACACAATCATCTTGGAAAAAAAGAATTCACAGTTTTATCTGGATATCTCTAGAAAATGTAAATAAATATTGATGTTATCGGTCAAATGAATCTTTATTTATTGTGTTATTGTCTGTTTCTTGTCAATGAAGCAGATTCAGATTCTCAGAGTCTGTAACACAACTGGACAAAAACAACAGCTACACAACCAGTTCAACTGCTGCAGCATCAGGATCACTGTGACCTTTGATCCCCAGCTAGCTGAAACCACTGCTTTCACACTGAGCTACTGTCTCCTCTGAACATGATGTTTTCAAAGACACACACACACACACACACACACAAACAGTGATGTCACTTTCCCTACAGGAAATGAGTCATTTAGGCGTTTGTTTCAGTTTGTTGTTGATGACATCAAAGCTGCTTCACTGCCAAAAGGAGGAGGCTGTGTGTGTGTGTGTGTGTGTGTGTGTGTGTGTGTTGATTTGTTGAGATGGATTTGCTGGTGAAGACGTCTGAGTTAAAGACTTTATCTGATGGAGAAAATGAGACGTTGAACTGACACTGAACAAATGATCCAGCAGACAAACATCATCATTGACCTCATCTTCACGTGACATCATCATCATCTTCCTGCTGAAATGAAAGGATTTAAAACACTGGTTCAGAGACAGGAGAGCAGATAATAGAGTGTCCGACTCCAGCAGCTGAACTCTGCCGCTCTACATTATAAAGAATGGTCCAACACCTTGAGTCCACGGGGTCCAGGTCTGGGGACTGTGCTGGTCTGGTGAACTCTGTCAGCAGTGTTCAGGCCTACTTCCTGCAGTACATTGTTGGTGGAGTCATGGTGATTATCGGAGGGTTTGGAAGAAGTGTTCATTCAGCATTCATTAACTCGGTCCCTGATGACGACCTGTTTTCTTTCACATCTACAGGAGAGTTCAGGTGATTTCTGACCTTTACACCAGTTAAGTTTTTTCACTGCTGAAGTTTCATGGGAACGCCTCAATAATGACAGGTGCTCATATAAACGATGGTCATAGAAAGCACCACGGCTCTCGTGGTGATGTCATTTTCTAAGAGAACCGATTGGTCGGGAAGCGGAACCTTTAAATGTGTCGACCTGTTGTCTGGAACGCAGCCTGCTCTTAAATCAGGTCAGATGTCACATGTGGAGTCACAGAAAACAAACTGAACTGTAAAACACTTATGATCAGTTATCACCACTTTAATATTAATTATCCTCATCTTCCTCTTCCATCAGCTCAACAAAAAAAGTTCAGAAAAACTTTAAAACTCCTTTGACATATTTAAAATGATATAATTTATATAATAATATAAAGTAATATACCCGCGTATTAACAGTCAGACTTCAGTAGACAGGAGCTGCTGAATCTGGAACTTTTCCACATTAAAATCTGCAGTTTTAATCATGGCAACATTTCATTGGCCACCTGTCAGTGATGTCATACGTCTTGTGTTTGTCAGACATAAACTCAAAATGACTTTTATCCAGTTTTAAGTCATATTTTTAAGATTGACTTTTTACATCTTGGTGGTTTCTATATATTTTGACCAGATGAAGGATTTTAGTTTTTGACGTCGGCCTCTGAATCTGAACAAACATCTCGTTACCTTTCCTACGAGCTTCCGTCACTTTACAGACATCTTTACAACATTCATTAAACCTTTTCTCCATATACATAATCATTATTATAAGAGTTTAATGATCATTATCTGAAACTATGTCATCAGCAGTAGAGCCCCCACCTGCCTGAAAGGTGACTGGGTAGCGTACACCTGATGCTCCCACTCTCACAAGTCCTTCACCTGACCCACAACCTGTTCCCCGCCCTCATCATGTGACACCAGATAACAACATGATCAATCTGGGCTTCAGTGAGCTCAGGCTATCTCAGTCAGACTGTCCCTCATCATCATCACCTTCATCATCGTCATCCTTTTCATTGCTGAGTGTCTCCAACTGTCCTGACACAAGTTCCACAGGTTTCTACTTTATTCTTCTCAAATGAACTGAAACAGCATCACAAGCTGTGGAGAGCTCATTACCATGGAAACATACTAACATGTGTGACATCACAGGGATCCTGTGGCTTCACACTGACATCATCAGAGTTGCTGCTGTCCTGTAGAACCGGACCAGGAGTCAAACCTGCAACCTTTCAACATTTCCTGTTCACTCTCTCAGCTGAATAGCTCCTGCACACACACACACACACACAAACACACACACACACACACACACACACAAAGCTCTTCTGTGGTGAGGTCATCATATCCTGACGTCACCATCACCTCCTCCCTCATCTCCACCCTCACCATCATCGTCATCATCATCATCCTTTCCGTGCACGTGTCATCTTACCTGTGTCTGCTGGTCGCGCGGGCACTGTGCGCGTGCCCGCCAGTGTACAGGCTGTAGGAAGGTCGCAGCGGGAACGCGCTCTTGGCGTGTCCACAAGTCCAGAGTGCGAGCAGCAGCAGCAGGCGCGTGGCCATCCCGCCGATCAATACACGTTCAATAGGCTTCACTATCAATACAGGGTATCAATTCTCGATCAGACTGATCAACATCTCAGCTGGCGGGAAAAGCTATCATCTCCATGGAAACAAAATAAGTTTCCACAAAGTCCGTCCGTCCTACTGACCCATGATCCGGATTCGGATCCAAACTCCCAGAAACCAGACCAGAAACAGAGTCCAGTCTCCTTTGATCCGCTCCGGGTCCTGCTCCGGGTCAGGGTCCTGCTCCGGGTCAGGGTCCTGCTGGTACCGCGGGTTTAATCTGTTTTAATCCGGTTTGGGACGGTCACAGTTTGTTCATCAGAACTTTTCATGTGAAACAAAGGGAAGAAAACGTTGCGACAGACTGAACCGAGCCCAGCTGCTCCTCCTCTTCATCACCGCCCCCCGAACTGTCCCCGCCCCTCCCGGAGGAGAAACCAGACACGTGCAGCTCCGCACCCACACCTGCAGTCAGGCGGACAGATCCCGTCCCCACAGTCCTGATACCGGGTCTGTACCGGGTCTGTACCGGGGGGGTTTATGCCCCATAAAAAAATAAAAAAGCAAGGAAAGTCTTCTTCTTCTTCTTCTTCGGGTCATTTTAAGCTTCACCTGAAGTAAAGAATTAATTGCAAATTATTTGTCAATAAACCAACAGTTTCTCCATCGCTCCATAATATGATATAATAATTTATAATATCATTTTTAATAAAGTTGATTCCAACAGTTTCATGTGATTCTGTCTGAATCATAAACATCAGCAGTTTGTATCAAAGTCAACGATTAAGTTTAACATTTAACAACGAATTCGGTTTTTCTGTCACTGAAATAACAGACTGGAACTGGAACAGGCTGGAACTGGAACAGGCTGGAACTGAACCACTGGAACTGGAACAGACTGGAACTGGAACTGGAACAGACTGGAACTGGAACAGCTGGAACTGGACCACTGGAACTGGAACAGACTGGAACTGGAACAGACTGGAACTGGAACAGACTGGAACTGGAACAGACTGGAACTGAACCACTGGAACTGGAACAGACTGGAACTAGAACAGACTGGAACTGAACCACTGGAACTGGAACAGACTGTAACTGGAACAGACTGGAACTGAACCACTGGAACTGGAACAGACTGGAACTGAACCACCGTAACTGGAACAGACTAACTGGAACAGCCTGGAACTGGAACACTGTAACTGAACCACTGGAACTGGAACAGACTGGAACTGAACCACTGGAACTGGAACAGACTGGAACTGGAACAGACTGGAACTGAACCACTGGAACTGGAACAGACTGGAACTGGAAGAGACTGGAACTGAACCACCGTAACTGGAACAGACTAACTGGAACAGCCTGGAACTGGAACACTGTAACTGAACCACTGGAACTGGAACAGACTGGAACTGGAACAGACTGTAACTGGAACTGGAGCAGGCTGTAATTGGACAACAATAATGTGAACCTGTCCTTTCATATAAAGACATAAACTTGGATGTTACTTTAAAACCTTTCAGTATCTGTTTGATGACACAGAGGTGAAAACATCCTGCAGATTTCCTGAGGTTAAAGGATGTTTCATATCTGCTGTTCCTAAAATAACCCAGTCAAGATTACCTCTGACACACACACACACACACACACACACACACACACACACACACACACACACACACACACAGAGTAGATAACAGTAGTAGCTGCAGTCTTTCTGATAACAACAGTCTCTGTAAACGTATTGTTCTGTGGGTGTGTTTGATTTGTGTGACTGTACATGTATTAAATCACTGATTCATTAAAGTTGATGTAACTTTGCTTTTTACCTGTAATACTAACTTTCACCTTACAATGTGACTATCCTCATCATCATCATCAGTAAGATCATCTGACCTGTTTGAGACTCTTATTTTGAAAGGGAATCCATGTGGTGGAGTAAATAAATATTCTGTTTACTTCAGAGCTCAGTTTAACATTGGAGCTTTGAACAGCCCTCTCTGCATTGGGGGGGGGGGGGTTTCCTCAAAAGCTGTCAGTGATGTCACTGTGAGACCAACACTGGGTGATAGAGGACAAATGTAATGTAATTAAATATGAAGGATCGAAATTGTTGGATTTAAAAGATGGTCTCTCCGTTCATTTTGTGGCATTTTCACATTACGTCGCCATGGTTTCTCAAATTGCTAAGAAAAGTCATATTATACCATTCCTGATCAAACCACATGTCTTGATATATAAATTTGTTTGAGTTTTCTCAAAGCTGTGGGACAAGTTACATGCTGAAATTTTATGGAAGAGGAATAAGAAGTAGAAGTATGTCGGATTATATTATATATGCCTGCTGTACTTACAGTACTTACAGTACAGCAGGCATATAATAATCCACAACAGTTAAAAACATGGAGAGAGCAGCACACAACCAACGCCTGAACAAACTCTGATACAAACGTGAATGTTTCTCTTCCTAATAAGAACAACAGAGTGAGGCAGTAAACAGGACTCTGCAGTGGAAATACTCTTTATCAGATCTCATAAATCATGTAGTGACCCCCCCACCCCAGGTCCCACCCTCCTTGGGTGGAGACACAGACCACCCAGAGTACATCACTCACCCTAACCACTGTTTTCAGTTTTATGGGGCTGTTTTTAAATGGAGCTTTTGTATTAAAGACAGAGTCACATTCCAGAGTTAAAGCCTCAGGTGAGAGACACAGAAACTCTCTTTCAGAGATCTGCATCAACGTTTTGTCATCAGCTACAGTCACTCTCACCTCGACAAAACTTCACATGTCCACTGAAAACCACACTAAAAGCAGCCACATGTTAAACTATAACAATCCAGTGGCTCTGATTATTTTAGACTTTATTCCTTCATCAATTCATTGTGATTGTCATTCTCCTGGTCCGTCTGTCTGGATCTGGTGATCCTCCTCAAGTTTCCTATGTTAAATGGTTATTGAGATTCAATTTTGTTTAATTGCAATCAAACAAATTTCAAATCAATAACATATCAGTATCAATAACAATGACAGCTTTATGTGCAGGTGAAAGAAAAAGATTTCTGTGATTTACAGTAGATAAAAGTGACTGGATTCAACTCTTAAAGCTCCATTAAACCCTTTACTGAAACCTGGAGTTACATGGTTTTAAGCAGACAGCTGAGTGACGACTGCAACAGTGACATACGAGTCCTTGTAATGCAGCTTTGATATGTAGTAAAGACAGAGACTTTTCTTTTTGTGTTTGTGCGTGCGTACGTGCGCGTGTGTTAGAATTAATACAGCCAGAATACAGAATATGGCTTGAATACAGCTGGTACACAGCTGGTCCACAGCTGGATCCTGTGGACCTTCAGTGAGAGTGAGACAGAGCAGAGAGGTGTGTTTTAGTTGATACACTGCAGATGTGAGCAGGGATGGAAGAATCTGACAAATAACGGAGTGGAAGTGTGAAGTGTGTGCGTGTGCATGTGTGTGTGCATGTGCGCGTGCACGTGTGTGTATGTGTTCTGTTCAGGTGTCTGCTGTGTGTTGGGAACCTGGACCACAAGGTGATGAGTCCGTCTCTCTTGGGGTCCTGCTTCACTGAGTCTCACACTGGCTCCGGATCAGCTGATTCTTAACTTTGCTTTAATAATCCAGCAGCAGGTTTTTGAGACACAGGACAGAGAGAAAGATAAATATTATATTAGATGGTAAAACCTGCAGGTAAATTCTGTTATAGTGACAGCAAAGGGTTTTAATCAACAAGGTAAAATGCAAAGAGAATAATCACATAACTGCAACAGAACACGCTGTAGAAACCTTCCATGTATTATAGTAAGACTGAGGATATAAATAAGATTCTTTAATATTTTTTAATTTGATGAACAAACTGTTAGTCAACCCTTTTGATCACAGTCATAACTCTGGTCTCCTTTAAAAGGAAACTCTACATTTTACAACCGAACAGTCAGAAGGAGTGAAAGAGACACTGAACCAAAATTAGAGGCACAGACATGGTGGAAATGTTGGGTTTTTCTGCAGCAGGCTTTAGTGTGGAGAGGTTGTGTGAATGCAACACACCTGAAGTAGCTTAAAGGTCAAAATGTCACACAGGATCAGGGCTTCATTTATGACACGTGGAAACTCTGGAGTAGTAAAGTGATTAGACTGATCCATAAAATCATCTATTGATCTTTATTCTTTATCACTTTATTGTAAACTCTTTGGGCTGGTGAACCTGATGTCACCACCCACTACAAGAAAATCCGTACTTACAACCGGACCACACAACAACTAGTGCAAGACAAAAAACTACAACAAGACCAGCAACACACCAGAACAGGCTGTGTATGGAGCCTGTGTTTGTCTTCACATGGTGAGGTCATTGTTAACATTCGTGACAGCTTATCTTGTTTCATTCACTTCAGTGTTGACAAAGATGGAAACTGTGACTGCTGTGTTGTTCATGGAAACCCTCTGCTGTGATACCTGTCAGTCCACACTGAGGGAACACCAGCTAAATATCACTTCCTGCTGTAGTGCCTCTGGGCAACACACTCAACACTACGTAGCTGGGCAGAGACCTGCTGACCCTGATGGCTCCAGTCTCCATGACAACGCTTTGACAGCAGTAACTGAGATCCTGAAAGTCTTCACCATAATCTGTCATGTGTTCACACACTGAAGAGAGACCTGATCAGATGAAGAACTGATCAGAAAGGTTTTTCCTTCCACCAGAATCAATACATAATATAATAAATTGTTAATGTTCAGCTCCTGTTTAAAAAAAACCTCTGATCTTTTCTTCCTGATCAGAAATCAGCTTGTTCACCTTCAGGCTGAATCCCCACCCCCTCCTCTGTCACCTGTCTGGCCTGTAGGTGATCACCTGGCAGTCAGTGCTCAGGTGAGAACTGTAAATCAGCTCAATATCTGTCACTACAACAACACGAGGATGAGGCCTGCAGACAAAACTGTGGGTAAAGTTTTCTCTCAGTTCTGGTTGAACCTATGTATATATATATTTAAACATGCACATGAATTGTTGATGAAAATCTTTATACTCTGTTATGTGTTGTTTCTGGTCTGCTGCAGCC
>NW_019525239.1:2007326-2010221 GCF_002814215.2 Seriola lalandi dorsalis | reverse complement strand
CCACCACCACCACCACCACCACCCCTGCAGACACCAATAAAGCTTCCCCTAATCTGTTTTTAAGTGCAGTTGTAAAACCACAGAAGAAGTCCTGAGAGTCTCTTTCCTGTTGTTTGGGGTCAAAGGTCACAGAGAAAAGCTGATTCTGTCTGATGACTTGATGAAGTTGATCAGGAACCAAACTGGAGAAGGAACACTGGTTTAAACAGGTTGACAGAAGCTTGACAAAGACAAGAGGGAGCATAGAGGATAAAGACACAGGAAGAGAGGAAGTAAATGAATATCAGACACACAAGGTAAGTGATTTCAAAATAAAACAGGAAATGAATCAAAAAGTCCAAACGTAGAGTCCAACAAAGTCCAAAAGTGTGAACATCCTCATCTGTAGTGACAGCAAACAGCTGGTCTGACTCCAACACAGAGAGAATAAACATGAGTGAAGGAGGAGGAGGAGTAAAGGATGAAGAGTGAACAGCCGCTGACTGCCCGAGAATAAATTTCTAGTTTCTGAAAGTCAAGTCAGGATGTTTTCTCAGTAAACAAAACCTGAATCAGACCAGTATTTGCCGTGACCTCCCTTCGCCTTTAAACCAGCACCAGTTCTCCCTGTACACCTGCTCACACTTCTTCAGGTTCTTGTCAGGTAGATTGTTCTAACATCTTGGGGAACCTGCCTTGGTTCTTCTGTCTCTTCATGTCTATCTCTGTTGACTCTTTTTTTACGTTTTATGCTAGGACCTTTTTCTCAATTCCTGTTTTATTTTGTAGTAGCTTTCTTAGTGTGTCTCATGTTAGTTTTACTTCCTGTCTTTGTTGTGTTTCCCTCTTGCTGCCCCACCCTAACATGTTTCACCTGTGTTCTATCACCTTTGCCTCCCTTGTGTATTTAAGTCTTTGTCAGTTAGTGTTTTCCCTCTGTTGTTCTCCTCATTACATGTTTTGAAGTTCTCTTGTGTCTCAGGCTCCGGTTCTGTTTCCAGGTTTTACTAGTTCTTAGATTTTCTGGTTTTACTTATGTTGAGTGTCCTTGATGTCTCCATGTGTTTCCCTTCTTTGGACTTTTGTTTCCTTGGCTTGGATTTATCTCTACATGAAGTAAAACTTTTATTTCTTGTTTAACAAATAACTGAAGTACCAGCCCAGTTCTAACAGTGCTGCAGGACTCCTGGTTCTCCTGGTCTCTAACAGAGTTCTTTATGACTCTGTAGTATTTGGACTCAATGTTCTGCTGCAGAATGAATCTGGACCAATCAGATGCCTGATGATGATGATGATGAGCGTGGGTCTGGTTCTCCTGGTTTGGACCCCTCAGTAAAAATTAAGATAAATCTTCATTACCACTTAACATTAATAATGATTTCATCTAAAATAAGATAAATACACAGTTTTAAAGATGAATGGAGACATTAATGGACAATAATAAACTTACCTGATGTTTCATTATCTTCATGTAAATGTGTGAAAGGCCTGACAGGAGCTGGACCTGTACTGATCATTTTTACTTCAATAGGATTTGAATTCAGGACTCGTAATTCAATTGCATTTATTATTATTGTAAGTATTTTCATTATTATTATATTATTCAGGGTGTTTTCTCCAGCTGCCTTTTAAGTTTGTCTCAAGCTGAGAAAACGACATTTTATTGAATCAGGTGATTCTCTGTTTCTGGCTTTATCTATCTTTATCTTTCTTTCTTTCATCCTGCTCCACATCCTCCTTCTCATTTGTTTAATATCTAATTGTTCAGTGATCTGATAAAAGGTGAGACACCCGACTTGTTTCCTGTTTCATCAAGAGTCATAAAGGTGATAGACAGATCCAGACCAGATCCAGATCCAGATCCAGATCCAGGCTCAGTGACCACAAACTGACAAACAAACAAGGATGACACAAAAAATGACAGCAAAGCAAAGAAAACACAACATGGTCAGTGTTCACAGGTGACGTTGACACGGAGATGAACATTCACCTTAATTGATTTAGTTCTGTAACATTTCACTGAGGAAACAGATCTGATCCATATATAATACAACCCGAGGGACAATGAACGAACCTAGAGACACACATACACGATTATAATATATATATATATATATATATACAACTGTTTTGTCTGAAATGTTGATACCAATAAAGTCTGTTTGAATTGAATGAATGAATGAATGAATGAATGAATGATGGATGTGTGTGCAGGTAGAGAGCCGAGCTGATCCCCGGCTCCTCCTCCCAACAGTGGGACGTGTTTACAGAGTTCCAGCTGGAGGTTCAAGTGTTGGAAGTTTCAGAGGTCGATCCAGTTCAAGCTCTTCAAACACAAACAGCTTCATATTTAGACTGCTGCAGGCGGCTAATCTAAACTGCGCTAACAGTCACTGGGGCTGGAGAAAATACCTGGGGCCCCAGTTAACCCTCGCTCTTCTTTTTCCACTCCGCCCCTCCCCCACCCTCTCTGTTTACTTTACTTCCTGCAGGATCTTTCCACAGAGGAAAACTGCTGTGGTTCAGGTGGAGCAGAGTCCAAAACAACCGGCATCTTCATCATCTTCATCACCATCGTCACCATGATTAATATCATCATCTTCATCATCACTTGTATCATCTTCATCACCGTCATCGTCACCATCATCATCATCAACATCATCATCACTTTCATTTTCATCATTTTCATCATCATCACCAACAACATCATCATCATCATCATAACTTTCATCATCACCATCATCATCATCACTTTCATCATCAGCTGATAATAACTTAGCAGAAAGGCACATGATGAAAAACAGTTGAACATGTTTGACTCAGCAGGTCACGTTTTCTGTTTCTGACTGTGTAGAAATCAAACATCTTCCTCCTCTGGTTGGTGTTTGGCAGCTGGAAGCCATTACACCCCCCCCC
>NW_019525239.1:1967696-2007244 GCF_002814215.2 Seriola lalandi dorsalis | reverse complement strand
CCCACCCCCCCGATACATGTGCTCATTAATATTTTCTGAAAACAGAATCAATCAGTCACATGACCAATTACTGGACCAATCACTGTTGCTAGGTTTTAATACATTTTTTTTTACCTGCTCATAGAAACACAAAACTAACCAACCCCCCCCCCCCGGAAAAAAGTGTTAGTAAGTTACTGTTTTAAATGTACTTTTATCCACTAAGTTGTCTGTGTAGTTTCTGGGTTTAATGAGTTGATTTAGTGAGAGCTCCAGCAGAGAACAAACACTGTGACTCACCGTTGCTGCTGCTGAAGTTTATACACCAATAAAAGCTGTTACAGTCAGACGGCAGCTGATGATGGGCCAGGAACAGGAAGTACAAGCTGACAGGGTGCATTATGGGTAAGAAATTAATTTAAAATCACCTCCTCTGAAGCTCAACCACACGGTGTTCACTCAATGTTTGTGACTCGTTGACTTCTGTTGATAAACTTGGGGGGGGGGGGGTTTATACATTTCCTCATGTTCACACTTTTTCTTTACTTTAAACAAATACTTCATTAATTATCTTAATTATCCTCCTCCTCCTCATTTTCTGTCTTCTCCTTCTTCTTCTCCTCCTCATATTAACAAGTTTGCACCGCCCTTCAGTCGTCACATGATGATAACCTGCAGTGATGTGATCAGTCTCACCTTCCTGTCTCAGCTGTGCAGGAACAGGACGTCATCAATCTGTCATCATGGATACCATAAATCAGAATGTGTTTCCGTGGAGACAGGATGAGCAACAGTTTATCAGCTGACAGACGTCCTAAAGTCAGGAGAAGTGTTTAACCCTTTGTCTTTACTGTAAACTGCAAACAGCCTGCAAACAGTCAGTAGAGTGTCAGTGCAGTCTTCCTCTCTCTCTCTCCTGCAGGATGAAAACCGACCTCTGTCTGTAACAGCCTCAAAAAGCCTGTAAACAGTCAGTAAACAGTCAGTAAAGTGTCAGTGCAGTCTTCCCCTCTCTCTCTCCTGCAGCATGAAAACTGACCTCTGGTCTGTTTCTCTCTGCCCAACCTGCTCCAGATGTTTCCGTGCCGACTGCAGCAGATCTGAGGTCAGTTTACTGAGGGAAAACTACCCATGGTGCACTGGGAGCTTTCCAGTCAGAGCTGCCTCTAAACTGACACAGGGTTAGTTCACTCCGAGACACGACATCCAATCAGATCACAGTTCAGCTTGAAAATGACCAATCAGAGGACAGCTCTGTCTGTTTCTGTTTTCAAAGTATAAACGAGTCAGCAGAAACTTCCCACATCTGGAAATCATCAGCTTCATCCTGTTTTTATTGTTGCCATGACAACGTCCTGCAGAACGACAACCTCATAGAGTGTGTGCGTTACTGTGTGTATGTTTTTGTGTGTTTGGGGGGTGAACCCCAGTAAAACCAGTAGAACAGGACTGGTATGTGAACTGGACTGAGCTCTGAACAGATCCAGAGTCAGTTTGCTGCCTCCTGCTGGTCTGAACCAAACCTCTTAGTGCAGGTGCTGCACTCTGGCCTGTCTGCTGTGGGGGTGTCACTCACTCATTAGAGCTTGTTGGTGTCGGGACGACCTGAGGACCCACAGACTGACTGCAGTCTCACCTCTGGGTCAGTTTCTGGAGCAACAGGCTGCCAGTACATTTTGTGTCTGGGGAGGATTTGATGCCCCCATCAGGTCCAGGTTTTGGTTCGAAAACCTGTTTTAAATTTCAGGGTGTTTAGAAACACCCTTCTGGAGACTGGGTGGTGTTTTGGCCTCAGTGTGACCAACAGCCCCCCCCCCCCCCCCAACCCTCTTTCTAGAGAATCACTGCAGACAGATGTTCATCATGTTTAATCAGACTCTCAGTTCACAGCTGTAAACAAACTCAATCATCAATCACAGAATGTTTCACTATAGAAAACATTGATAAACAATTATAATTATTATCTTCAAGTCAAACATCATCAACACAACCATGAACCATTTCTGGAAATATTCTTTTAGTGCAACGTGTCATTTTTATGGCTTCATCTTGACAGTGCCGCCTGCAGGCGAAGCACAGGGGCCAAAATTAATACCCCCAGCTAAAATGAAAGAAAAAGACTCAACATGTGATGTTGCTGTGACGACTGACAGCTCAGATATTTAGCTTTTAGCTTTCATCTTTACTCACTTTTAACATTTGGTTACATTCTTGAACAGGAAATGAAAAACTACAATCCCATGATTCATTTCAATAGTTTTTTTAATAAACAACTTCCTGTCCCATCTAACCTCTGATCATATACTTCACTGTGATTGGACGGTTAAAGCCAGGTAGGTGTCTTAAAGGAACAGTCCCACATTTTACACAAATCCCCTTTAACATCTGTAATAAAAACAAAAAACATCTGCTGATCTGACAGGAAGTGACCTCACTGCTTGTTGTCGAATTTCAGGAAGCGCTGGGACTTCTGTCTCGCCATGCGGTGCTGCTGCTGCGCCACCTGAGCGTCTGATATGGCTGCCTGCAGAGCCTGTAGGCAGCCATGGCAACCAGGTGAAGGAGAAGCATCACACAGAAATATGAAGTACACACACACACACACACACGCCACAGTACCTGAGCAGTGTTTGAGTCTCTGAGCGGAACCCTCCTCACCGAGTCCTCGTCTCTCTTTGGTAGCTTCAACTTCTGCTGCTCCTGACACACACACACACGCACACACACGCACGCACACACACACACACGCACGCACACACACGCACGCACACACACACACACACACACACGCACGCACACACACACACACATTCTCTGGTTTGTTTTAGGCATTTTCTCAGGTATTTTTTCAGGTTGACTTGGTTTTGATTTTTGTACCTTGCAGTAGATCTTCAGCTCAGATCCCGTAACAGTCGGAGGACGATAGAAGTTCTCAAACAAACACTCCCACTCTTTGTTAAAATGGCCGACAAAGTCGATCTCCTTCACACACACAACCCTCCTACACAACAACACACAAAAACAATAATACTTTAAAACAAGAAGAGTTTTAGTGAGGCTGGACATTTGTGAGGGTTTGTACCTGTTGGTGATGATGATGGTGGTCTTCCTGTGTCCAGGATACTGACAGTGATCTCTGAACACTTCACCATCCAGCTGTTTGATCTCTGAACGCTGGAACGCAAACACAACACGGTGAAAACTCAAGCCTGCCTTTTCTTTGATCTCTACATCTTTATGTGTAGATAACAGTTTATTTAGCCCCACCTGAACCTCAGCAACATCCACCTACAATCCAACCACCAACCACCAACCACACAGCTGGTGTTAGAGTCCACGTCATGTTTTATCTGGCTCTGCTCGTCCTCCCTCACATTCACTTCTTTCATTTCCTGATCTCACTGGTCTGAAAACGCCTTTCCCTCAGCAGCTCTGACCTGCAGCAGTCACTGAGCTACAATCAAATCAATAATCAATACTTAACAATGATTGGCATTCAGATCATTGCTGAAATAAAGTCAGACTGGATGCAGCGTGTTTGATGGTCAGTGTATATTCTGATGCTTTTCTGCCTGTTTTACTATGATGGCAAACACACAAGTCTTACATGATTTTAAAACTGTATGTATCTGACCAGTATTAGTGAGGAGAGCTGTTTTATTAGACACTGAAGTTACAGACTTCACACACTCTGACTGCTCAGCTGACAAACACACACACACATAAACACTACAGAGCTAGAGGTCAGAGGTCATGCTGACAGCGATGCATCATATCAGACTGAATACAAAGAATATATCATCACAGACAGATTATGAACTAACAAATATTCATTTACAAGTTCAGATCATTTACAAAAATATTGCTACGATCTACAGGAGTAAACACGTTTATCACACATTCATTAGGATTATAAACAAAAACTATTAAACAATTATTTATAAATAAACAAAATCTAATTAAATATTTCAGAAATGAAAAAGAAAGAAACAGAGCTGAGTGTAAAAATATTTGGTATGAGAGAAGATATAAGTTTTTGCATGCATAGAAACCTCAGCACAATATTGACAGATTGGAAATGATCAGAACTGTAGGATGAAAAATAATCAGAAAAGTGTGATGAATGAAAATCATTTATAGTGTTTAAAAGCACTTGATCCACCCAAAGCCTGTTCACTCCTCTTCCGGCTGCATGTGGCACAAGGAAAAAGAAGAAGAAGAAGAAGAACAACAACAACAACAAAAAGACGGGATTAGCAACAGGAACAAGAAGAATCCACAAAGATGCTACAAAGACTTTTCAGAAAGGGAATCAACACATGAACTTTTATATAATTACTGAGGAAAGGGGCAACACACACTAAATACAGTGCAACAGTCCCAGGCAACAATCAACAACAGCATGAGAACAGCCATCTAGGAGAAACACAGGCTGCTCTGGTTGTTGTCTGGTGGTTTAATGAGGACGGAGCGCTGGAGGAAACATGTTGTGTAGGTTTAGACACAGTGACACTCGAATGTATTTCAACACGTTTCTGTGCTTTTTCAGAATATTGTACTGATGGTGTCACTGTGGCTTCTTCCTTCTACAGGGATTGATTGGCTTTAACGTGGTTTTGTTGAATGATGGTGATGTGTGGGAGGATCATTGTAGGCATGAATATTTCATTAGTGGTCATGCTACTCTGTGTGAATTTGGAATTAAATCTGTAATGCTTGACTTTGAGACGGTACAGAGGATTTGAATCAACAGTGTTTAGACTGGATCCATGGTTTAATGTGTGGATGTGGTGCTGAAGAACACTGAGCTGTAGGCAGACTGAACTGGTCACTACTGATACAGCTGACAGTTTTGTCCAGGTGAGGCGCAGAGGTCTCTGCTCAGTGTGTATCACCAGGTGGTGATATGACGCTGTGCTGTGCCGGGACAGCCACGGCACACGCCTCCAACACCGGCCTCTATTTACCATTACTGCAACAGTTGTTAGAGGTTGCTAACAAGCTTGTTAGCTTCCTGGGACTTTTGCAACAATCTCCAAGGTCTTTGAGGTTGGAGGCTTCCTTCCAGTTCCCTCCACAGATTCTCAGGCTCTGATTTCTTTGGCTGCATGTTTCAGATCACTGTCCTGTTGGAAAGTCCACTGTTTCCCCTCGACCAGGTTTTTCTGCAGACTACCCGATGCTTTCCTGTAGGATTTTGATGTGGTCCTCTTTTCCCATGATGCCGTTTACCTTAAAGTTCATTCACACCATCATGCTTGACTGTGGGGATTTAGTTCTTGGGGTTGAATGCTTCTCCTTTTAAATCAAACCAAAGCCATGTGTCCAAACAACTTCATCTTTGTCTTGATGGACCACAGAGTTGATGACCAGAAGCTTTCTTCTTTGTCCAGGTGAGCTTCTACAAAGACACGGCTACAAGGTCGAGACCAGCCTTGTGCAGGGTCCACTGGAGGGTCAACCATGATGTGTTGGTACCAGAACTGCTCAGATTCAGCAAGATGGCCAATGACCAGGACCATTTGAATGGTAGAGAGGTTTGTAACAATATTTTTTTTAAATGTATCATTAACATCTAAAACAAAAGATCTTGTTTCTGTCATCTCCAGACAGATCATTTGAAAAATTCACTAAAAATCTAAACTGGGCCTGAGTCTCAGTATTCCTGGTCTTAAGTGTATGTAAACTTCCATAAGAAACCCTATATTTTATATGAATTAAGTAGACCTACTTTATTAATAAAAACCTTTGTTTACACTGTGGCTGACTGCAAAGATAATATTTTATCTTTATTGGCCAACAGTGGGTCTGTTCTGCAGCTGTAGACCAACAGAGAAACAAGCATAGAAACGTTTGATAGATCAGGTTACTGGATGTTCTTCATGGCTCTGAAAGCAGTGTTTGAAATACAGTGACTGAAGACGAGTTCATTCACATTCACAAACATTAGATTTGGTGTTCTGCTCTTTCAGAAATGGAACCCGATGCACCGCAGCCACTAGCCATCTGGCTTGTAGCCTACAGGTTGTTAAGCTATGTTTTTAGCATCTTTAGCATCCACATGCCACTTTACCTTTTTATCTGTTATGGTACAGTTTGTTATTGTTTGTTATTTACATCAGCCGTGGTAATAAACGTGTCATAGCTAGATCAACCATTGGGACGACCTGGACAATAAAAAGGTTGTTTCTGTTCTGTTGGTCTCTACGCCCCAGTCCAAAGGTTTCATCAATGATGTAAATAAATTAGATTCATCACATGAGCTGGTACTTGACTGAAGCTGAATGCAGGAGATCACAGCTGTTCCCCAACAGGAAGTGACATCATGTTTTTAAAGAAACAAAGTCAAAGAGTTAAAGTGGTCAAACCTGGAAAAGTTCAAAACCCTGCGACTCCGTCAGGTCATAGGGACGGATGACACCGTCCTCCCTGATGAGACGCACTGGACGAAGTCTGGTCACTTCCTCTGTCGACTCTGCCACTCTGCACACACACACACAAACACACAGCTCAGTTGATCAAGGTCATGGTGTCTCCAGGATCTTTACGTAGGCAGCTGGACCTGCTATGGTTCTTGAAGACGTTTCACCCCTGATCTGAAGACCTCTTGAGTTCTAACTGACTCATGGGGACTCTACCACACTCTCAGAGTAAATACTGATCTGTGTATAAATGATGTTCAGGACTCAGCAATCCACCTACATTTGAAGGACCAGAGTCAAAGAAGACCGATGGTTGAAAGGGGAATGAAAGATGTATCTACGTCCAACTGACAATGACCATACCTTAACAGAGGAGGTGGTTTATGACACCACTTATTAATGCAGCCCCGAGATGACTCCCCAGGCTGCTTCACACCCACCCACACCGTGACTCATGTGACCTCAACGACTCTCCAGGTGTTAATGAGCCCACAACAGGTTCAACACCTTGAAGTCCTGACCAGTCAGACCTGAAGAGGTCTTTCAGAGGAGCTGAAGGTTGCAGGTCCAGCTGCCTTCATAAAGCTGTTTCTCTCAGGAGGTGATGTGACTGACTTTCATAAAACTGTAAAGACCGACATGAGCAGACCTGAAGCACATTCAGTTTTTAATGCACACGATGCAGCTGATATCTCACCTTTCATGACCTCTACAGTGACAGCATGAAACAGTAACATTCACCAGGTTATCATGAACTGACTGATGTGTCACATGACAGATGGGATTACTGAGGCTGCAAGGGAAATGTAGGAACAGAAGCAGCTTGTCAAGGCAACAACAAACTAACTAAAGTCCAGCTGTTTCGAATGTGTTGTTAAAGAGGCTGGAGTTTCATTTGACCAATGAAATGATCCAACACTGTAATATAATTCATCTACACTGAACCATAGATGAAAAGCTTTAATGAAACTGTACAGCTTCACACACCTGCTGTACCCACGTAATCACTTCTATTTACATTCACATACATTTACATGTACTAAATACTATAAGTCTCATGAGTCTTTTGTTGTATTTAATATCTAGACATAATTATTTGTATTTATCTACTTGTTTAAGTACTTCTGTTTATTTACAATTTAAAAACATATAAATTACTATTTATTACGTGCAAATATTGACACTTACATGTGCTTTACTCTCATTTACATGTATTTACAAATATTTGTTTTAGTATTCTCACACTTACATACATGTGTATGTATACTTGTAATACTAATATCCAGAATTACATAATTACACATTTAGTGTAAGTATTTACTTATATATTTGTATTGACATATTTTTTTTAATATTTTACCATTCAGATGATTTTCTAAATGTTGACTAGCATTCACATGTATTTACATGTACTTCCTCCTCATTATACTTTGCGGTATTTAAAAATATTTAGTAGATGATCAGTTTTCTCCCTGATGCAGCTCCCCATCAAACAAACACTGAGGCTGTTAGTGTTTCATCATCAGCCTGGCAGAACCATGTGATCACTCAGTCAGCCAATCCCTAAGCAGAGGACAGGTGATGCTAGAGCCATCTATTGATCCATCTATCTATCTATCTGATTGGTTGATTCAACTCAACATTGAGATGAAAACAAACGTTAACATATTGAAGACAGACAGATTTACAAAATAGTTCCTCTAACGACCACTAGAGTCTGGCTCCAACAGTGAGTCAATCCCCACAGACTCCCATGTTAAAATGTCCAACCTACTGTTTACATTTTATTAAGGCTTAAAGTTATGTAGAATTCAGGGCGTGGCTTCTTTGAGTGACAGGTGGGTGAGCGTATGCTCGCCATAAACCAGCAAGTGCCAGAGTCTCAGCTCCAACCACACCCCTCCTCTTTGACCATTTTTGGATAAACTGGGAGTTAGGGGCGGAGTCAGACACTGCCAAGTAGACGACGGTGGAGCAGGAAATCTGTGGGTGATATCACAGAGGCGGCGTCCATCTTTATTCACAGTGTATGGTTCAGACTGAACAGAAGCAGACTTGACCAAAGAGACACGGCCGAGCTAGACCACGCAGACACAAGACCTGTGTCCTTTTCTTGTCCAGTGACAATCATGTTGAGGCCTGTTTGTGGCTGGTACAGTGGCAATCAAACCCCCCAGACCTAAAGCAAATCTTGGTTCCAGAGCCGGGACAATAGTAACACAGCACACTGTCCAGGTTCACCATAGAGGAAGAGGAGCAATAAAGAAGAAGATCAGAATGAAGCACTCAACTAAAACCTGAGTGATCCTGTGAGCTGCAATAAACTGTCATCACCTGACACCCCTACCATGGCAAGCTGGGGGCATGGCTTAAAGAGGGTTGGGGCTGGCAGCAGAGTTAGAATGAAGGGTGATGAGCATGAATCAGTTCAGGACTCTATGATGAGGTTTTAATCTGTGACACGATGCAGCAACTTACCGTCCCTCTGCTGCAGGATGACAACATGCAAACATACAAAGTTCTGCTGGTTAAAGCTCAGCTCCTCATCTCACTGCTGTAATCTGAGCAGCTACTGAGGAATTATAAGTTACACTAACATTCATGATTTCACATGAGTAGTGTTTAAAGGAGCTCAGCTTTAACATATTTCATGTAAAATACTCACACACCAAAACGACAAGAAAAAGAACAAAACTCTCGGACAACACCGACACCAGACAGAAAACAAAAGCAGAAAATGTGAAAATTAGTGAGCAGACAAGAAGAACAGAGGACACAACTAACACAACACAGGAAGTTCTTCATAAACCAAAACACTGGAAACAAACTACAGTCAACAAAGTCACAGAAACTATCTGAGAAAATAGAGACATGTAAAGAAGCTTTGAAGAAGAATGTTTGAACCTTGGCCTTATTCCCATATTTCAAGTGTAAATGATTGATAGGGAGTAAAATCTAGATATACATATATGACGGTAAATATTTGCCACTGAGATTGTTATTATAAGTGTAAAGAGTAAAGTCTTTGTTGTTTAATCAGAGAAAGACATTTTATTGCTCCAGCTCCATTGTAACAGAAGTATTCAGTACCAGCGGTCGACGTGTTCTGCGAGGTCAAATGGAGTCTAGTATTGATAGAATATGGTTTCTGGTTAAACAAAAACGATCTTACTCCATTTTTGGATCATTTTGGCTGTGTTGAATGTTTACAGCAGAATATCTCTATAACACATTGTGAACACAAAACAGACAAAAAGATTGAAAAACGTTACATACATACAATTTTTGATCCTTCTGCCATTACAACATTAAAAACATCGGCTTTTATTCTGAAGTCCTGGCTCCAAAATTGTAGTTTTCACTATTTTCCACCACATGAAGTCATATTTTAATGGGGTCCACCAGGGGTACTGCTGCTGTATTATGGAGCACTGAAGGATACTGGAATCATTTTTCGACACTAAAATGGTGTGGCTGGATGTCTCACTCAAACACTCTTTCACCCACTCACACACACATGCACTTTTTATTTGTGTCCTCTAAAGCCCTGAGTGTGAGTTTAGTTTTTAAATCTGACCCTGCACGAAAGATAATAATACATGAAAATCACTATTAGCATTAACCTTAGCATTTAACAACATTGGCTCTATATAAACAAACTGGGAGTTGAAGGGTTAAAATCCTGAAAAAGAATATCTGGTCGTTACGACTGATGTTGGTTAAATAATTAATTCAGTGAAAGTAGAAAATAATATTAAAATAGAATATATATATATATATGGCAGTTTTTTTGACGAGGAGGGCCTCAGTGTAATTTTTGAAAAGGAAGCACAAGGTATGAATCCTGTTGTCAGTTCCTTAACAGCTCTCAGTGCACGTACTTTAACATCCTATCATTCATCATTTACACTCAAACACATGGGAAATAAGGCCCAGGTTGCTTTAAATCAAATGCTGTCCGCTCTACCTCTGGATGCCCTGGAAGGTGCTGCTGGCCATGTCCACGATGCCGCCCGTCGGCCGAGCGACCACGCCCACCAAACCTTTACCGATGCCTTTAAAGAACCCGGCTGCCCCCTCCCTCTTAGCCCCTACAGACAGATGGAGGGGGGCAGAAAGAAGGAGACAGAGGGGTGGGGGGTATAGAGACCACAGTTGAATCAAACATTAGATCCGTCTCCAGTGAACATGAAGAGTAGAAACTGGGCATCATGTTGTTTTACATGTTGTTCTACATGTTGTTCTAATGTTTTACATGTTGTTCTGATGTTTTACATGTTCTATATGTTGTTCTGATGTTTTACATGTTGTTCTACATGTTGTTCTGATGTTTTACATGTTGTTCTACATGTTATTTTACATGTTGTTCTGATGTTTTACATGATGTTCTACATGTTGTTCTAATGTTGTTCTATATGTTGTTCTACATGTTGTTCTACATGTTGTTCTAATGTTGTATTACATGTTCTATATGTTGTTCTAATGTTGTTTTACATGTTCTATATGTTGTTCTACTGTTGTTTTACATGTTGTTCTACATGTTCTACTGTTGTTTTACATGTTCTACTTGTTTTACATGTTGTTCTACATGTTCTATGGTTTTACATGTTGTTCTTCATGTTATGTTGTTTTACATGTTCTACTGTTGTTTTACATGTTGTTCTACTGTTCTACATGTTGTTCTAATGTTGTTCTACATGTTGTTTAACATGTTGTTCTACTGTTTAACATGTTGTTCTACATGTTTTACATGTTGTTCTATATGTTGTTCTAATGTTGTTCTACATGTTCTTCATGTCATACATGTTCTAATGTGTGTTTTCTGTTGCTGCTCACAGACTGAACAGTTTTTCTGCACTGATCATTGGTATTTTGGTGTATTTTATGCATCGAATACAGGAAGAAGAGACGACAGAACCACAGCAGACATCCATGGTCTGGTTCAGGTTCGGGTCTTAACCCGAGGCATGAGGAAGGACGACATCGTCTTTTTTATGAAGTGTGTTCCAGTTGTGTCAATATTAGTTCTGTTTGACTTGACTTGACTGAAACGTATCTAAACCTGCATGTTCTCTGTAGATACTTTGACCTCACATGTTGGATACAGAAGCAGAGGAACTTACCCTCCACTGGTTTGGTGACGATGCCTGTGACTCCACCGACAACGCCCTGCAGAGACAGAAACATCAGGTCACATCTGCCGATGTATCAGGATCTAAACTCTGGACTGGTTTCTACCTTCAGTAGTCCTTTTCCTCCTTTAGCCAGACTCTCTCCAAAGTCTCTGGGCGGTCGGTTCATCTCCTCTCGTCGTTTCTGCTGGTACTCTTTATCCATGGTGATGGCTGCCAGACCTTTACCCACCGACCCTGTGATCCTAGAGACCATACCTGCAGCGCCACCTGCAGGACGCCAGGAGGAAGAGACAGTCAGCTGTCACCTGGTCAGACATCGTCTCTTTTTACCCCACAGTCTCCCTCTTTGTCAAAACCTGCAGCCTACATTGCCCACAATGCACCTGGCCCTCTGACAGTTGGGTGGTAGACTGGGGTTTGTTTTGTTTGTATTGTCCTAAAGGAGAGGCTTTACCCTATCCTGTGTTCAAAATACATGCGGTACTGCTCCCCAACACCTGGGAACACCTGGAAACACCCCGGTGTAAAATTGATCATAAAGTTTCAACAATCAAACACATGATTTAAAATCGTAGAATGTTTCATTCCTTAAGAATGTCTGTGCTGAGACCAGAGGTGTCTGATGTAACTGGATGAACACAGTGACTGACTCAGTGAGAACAGCAGCTTCAATCCGTTTCTTACCGACAGTGTGACCCAGCAGGCTGCGCACTCCGATCACAAAACCTTCAGCAAACTCCTCTGGACCCTGAACAGCTCCCTGACGGACACAAACACCAGTTCACTTCATTAAAGAGTGCACGTCATGTGACTTCCTGTCTATTACATCCTGTTTTAATGTGGATGTTTGTTACACATGATCAAAGCTCCCAAACTATGTCTGTGAAAATGTTCCTGAACGCTTCTTTTGCACTTGAACTAACGTCATCACATCCATGATCACTTACACAGACACAGTTCAGCCAATCTGGTTGAAATATCTTACTGTAATATATATATATATATATATATTTTAAAGTATATTTTTGGGGCTTTTATGCCTTTATTCGATAGCACACAGTTGAGAGACAGGAAATGGGGAGGCAGACAGAGGAGGAATGACATGCAGTAAAGGGCCGTCGGATGCGGGACTCGAACCGGGGCCGACTGCAGCGAGGACTGTAGCCTCTACACATGGGGCGCCTGCTTAGACCACTACGCTACACGACGCCCCTTACTGTAATATTTTAATTCAGCTTGAAAAAGTTTAAATCCAGGTGCATACAGTTTGGATTTAGTACATTATGATTTCATAATGAGTCAGCCTGGTTCCATCAGTCTGAAACATGTTCTGTATGTGTCTGTGTTACCTGAAAAGGTTCGTAGAAGAAGGCCTCCACCCCCTCAGACAGACCTCGGATCAGTCCAAATGGGTTTCCCAGGACGTCCAGACCCAGGACCAGAACATACATCTGCCTGAGGAACTACAGCAAAAAAACACATCAGAGCTTTTAAAATCCTTAAAGTCCCGACATGTCGCAGACTGAACCTTCAACCAGAGGATTGAGACCATCAGTCAGCTGCTTCCTTCAGGTTAGTACTTTAGATTTCAACCAAAGGTCATGTTTGTGTGAGTTACAGAATATTTGAGGAGTGTGTAAAGCTGCTCCACCCTTATCGCCACAGAGCCAAACATCAACAGTCATTGAACAACAGCCATTAAACACCCCCCCTCTCCGGTAAATGTTACCTGTTCACTGTAGTGTCGGACCACCGCCCGCACCAGCTTCTCTCTGCGGTAAAACTGGTACTTCACCTCAAAGAAGGCCAGTCTGTCAGAGACCACATCACACACAGAGACCAGAACTGAGACAAGTTCAGAAAGTAAGAGGAAGAACCACTTTTACTGTGGCGGGGCAAAGCAACTGTTTCCTGTGATTGAGCAGCAACTTTACAAATACAGTTTGATGAATGGTGACAGTTCACTGATGTTGTGTTGATGCTGTTGTGTCGTATTGTGTTGATGTTGTTTTGTTTTGTTATGTTGTTGTTGTGTTCTCTCACTTGAAGATGAGATCATCGACGTCGGTCAGTGTCGCTCCGATACTTTTCAGCAGCAGGTTCAGAGACTGAACAGCTGCTACTTCCTGAGCTGAGTCCTCACCACTGGAGCCCAGAGACAGACTGAGGTGGAGCTGAAATATGAAATATGAAATAGAGTCGGACTGAGAACCAACACGACATGAGCAGGTGTGAGTTGTGTACTTGATGAACACTCAGACTTGTTGGATACAGAGTGAACAGGTTTTACACAAGTGAAGAAGATGTTGACAGTGTGTTTGCACCTTGATGGGTGAGATGTGGAAATGTTCGAAGAAGCTGAGTCCTGACGAGTCGGTGAGCGACGCCTCCATCAGCTCGGCCTGCAGCAGCTGCAGATCGCTCTCTATCAGCCGTGACTGAAATACAAACAAGAATTAACCCTCCGTGTGCTGCTCATGTGTCAGGGAGTCGTACCATCAACCCGCTGCCTTGCTCTACCTTCTGTCTGTCGGCCTGGGGGTCAGCAGCAGGTGTGAGCAGAGCCAAGATGGCTCCCAGGAAACCCTGATCCAGCTTCACTGCCATCTCCTGAACCAGAGCCATGAAGTACCTGAGGTACACAAACACTTGAATCAGTCACAGGTTACAGAGTGTCAGAAGTCAGAGGTCAATCAGCTGAGTCACTGTCTTCATCCTGGACACAGGTCTGTCACCAGAACTGAAGCTTCAGGAGCAAGATGCTGTGGTGTTGGTACCGACCACCAGGTTTCTGGTATCAAGACGTCCCGACAGATCAGACGAGATGTTTCATCAGCTGAACTGGACTGTCCATAAAGTCTTCCTGAGTCCCGGGGCATGCTGGGACATAAAGTCTGACTGGGCAGTGTTTGAGGCTGCTCAAGTCATAAGGTGCCAGTGAGTTCAGACCTGTTGGCGGACACCAGCTTTGAAGAAACCTTCCCTTTCAGGCCTGGTGGAGACTCCTGGACAAGTACAGGACTTAGTCTAGGCTGTTTTCAGCAGGGAGGAAGCAGGGCTGGAAGAGCTTCACCCAGAGATACTGAAAGACCCGGACCCTGTGAGACCAGCACCTTACTGTACTGGTTAATCTGGTTCTCACTCACTTGAACTGCATGACGCTGCTGTGTTGGTTGAACCTGGTGATGACGGACACATCAATGAATGGCTTCGGCTCTGTGGAGATCAGGACACGGCAGACACATCGAAGTGAATCAGACAAACATCTGTTGCTCTGTACACCAGTTTAACCAAAGAGAAGGCGGGGCCTCAATAGGTGATGCTCAGCCTAAAGAAGCAGGTAACCAAGGTGACCCACCTGAATCCAGAGCGATGGATTTTGGAGGAGGGACTGGATGGAAGACGATGGGGAAGATTGCACCTGGCAGCTGGTTGTCTACCTGCACACAGAAACCACATTAGTCATACAGGTGAGTTCTGGACAGGTGTGTGTGTTCAGGTGTGTGTGAGTGTGTTTACCTGGAGCCAGTGCAGCTGGGCTCTCAGGCTGCGCTGGTGTAGCGACTGTTTGAACTCCACCTGGATCCCAGACAGGAAGTTCCTCCTCACCTGGCAGGCGAACGGCTGACGCATCATCATGGTGGCTCCGCTGAGGTTAACCTGATGACCAGTGACATCACACACTCTCCGTCAGCTCATTGGACAAACTGAATGTGGTGAGCTCTGGATGTTTGCATCCAGGCTTTAAAGTGCAGGTTGACCTCTGACCTCCAGGTTGGTCTCCAGTCTGACCCAGCCCCCTTCAGTCTTCCCGCTCAGCTGACTCTGGTAGGCTTTCTCCAGCAAGTTGATGTTCTTCTGACTGAACGGCTTCCAGCGATTCTTCGGCTTCATCTCCCAAACAACCCCTGAGCTGTGTGAAACAAAGCTGAGCTGTAAGAAACACACCTGAGCTGTGAGACACACACCTGAGCCGTAAGACAGAAACACACCTGAGCTGTAAGACAGAAACACACCTGAGGCCTGTACTATGAAGCAGGATCTGAGGTTATCGAGGTAACTATAGGTTCAACTCTGGGATTTCAGTCCTACAATGGTGGTTCTCTTGTTAGCGGGGTAAATCACCATGGTAACTTATGCTGAACTCCTGATCAACCTGATCAAAACCTGTCAACAGCCAAACTACTGACCAACCAGATACCTGGAAAAACAGAGTCATCATTCCTACAGGATCCACAGGGACAACAGAGTTTACAATAAAGTGATCAGTAATAACGAGCAGTAGATATTTATCAGTGGAATCGTCTTGTTGTTCCAGACCAGCATGTGTTCACTCTGGTTTTAAAACAGCGCTTCTACCAAACAGAGAGTTTATCACTCTAAATAAATGCTTCATTTTAATTGGACAAATATCCTTTAATCCCACAGGATTCCTGACTGATGCTCTTACTCTTCTTCAGAACAACATGAGGAGACTAAATAAAAACTAAACCTCTTCCCCTCTTCTCCTAATCCTCCTCTTTGCAGCAGAAACTGTCTGACATTAACTTTATTAACGGTTTTATTTGCATCACATGTTCATAACAGTTTGTTCATCATCAGACTGAAGAGTGAAAATACTCATATATATATATATATATATATACACACTCATATAACATAATAATTAATGCACTTCTTTACAATACTTCTTTAGTCTGATTTTAGATATTTAGACATGGAAATAATATTTTTTTATTCCAGTCATATTATTTACATTTCACCTTGTTGAATGTCACTTTTGGACATGGTTGTAACTGAACTCATCTGCAGGTGTCAGCGTTTCTTCTCATATCATATTAAGTACTTAAGTTATGGTTCTGACGATGTTCCTTATAATTAACAACTCCGCTTCTTTCACCTGAACGCGCTCGTACCAGGACAGGTAAAGCAGGGTTATCCGAGTCAGGTGATAACCAGCTTTGTAGTACAGGTTATCAGGACAGTCAATGTTAGGTTCAGTTAACCCAGATAACTAAAAGTTATTCTATACTTGCTTCATAGTACATGCCTCTGGTGATGTGTTGTTGTTTACCTGGTGATGCCAATGTAAGCGATCTCCTGCCGGCTGGTGTTATTGATCAGCGACAGTCCGAGGTTCTGCAGTGATACCTTCACTTCCTGTTGAAACTGTTCAAGCTCCTCCGCCTGCCGAGCCTTCGTTACCACGCCAACATCCTCGGTGAACAGCAGCACCCGCTGACGTCCGTCCAGGAAGGAGACCCAGTGGACCTGAGACAGGCTGTCATAGGAGAACTGACCCACCTCATCCTGGACCAGTAGAGAAAGACTGTCAGGGTCAGGGGTCAGCTTCGGTGTGTGTGATGCAGTGTGCATAAAGTGTGTATTTTTAAACTTGCAGAACATCAGTGAACAGTGGTTTTACAACTGAGAGTGAACCAGACCTCGACAGAGAGCCCCTGTTAAATTACTGATGTCAGACCTTCAGCAGGTCCAGATCTCCTGAATGCTCCATGCAGCTCCAGCTGAGTGTCCGGACACCAGCAGGGTCATCCCACGCAAACCGCCGAGCCTCTCCTGGTTTGAGCTCATGAACCACGGCTGAGCCGCTGAGAAGAGACGGGGGTTAGAAAAGTTAAGACTTTGTCAGAAGAAGACACAACATCATTAACAATAATCACAGTGTTCAGGTGTCAGAGCAGAGACCTGACAACGGCAGGACCTGGTTCTGGTTCTGGTGGACTGAGCTGACAGTGAGCAGGGTCAGATATAACTTTACCTGCTCTTTTCATTATACAGCTGTTTAATGTCTGTATGTCTTATAGCCTGATCTGATCTGGTCTGATGGTCTCCACTTGGATTTGGTGCAGGGGTCTGTGTAGCTGTGTGGTTGGGGGCAGCAGCTGGGAGACCTTCCCAGGTGAGGGACTCAAGGACCCCCGTCTGACGTTAGCCTAGGAGGTGGACACCAGGCCTCCAGCTATGGCCCAGGGTGGGGGGTGGTTCAGAACTGCTGGCTTGGACCACAGACACTGGGAGGGGAACTCTGAGGAACCACTGAACCAGACTGGACCTGACTGAGCTGAGGAGATGGGGGTCTTGGATGTTTCTTCAGGTTGAAAAGATGCACTTTAGGTTGTTTGCTAATGTGACCAGGATCCTCCTCTCCTGGTCTGGTTCAGGTTCTGTAGCACCTGTCGGAGTAATGATTAACCTGTTTCCTGGTTTTAGAAGAGTCCAGGTCCCGGAGGGTCAGTCAGTCAGAGTGTGTGTGTGTTCGTGTGTGCGTGCTGAGCTCTGACCTCTGTCTGTAGCTGATGGTGACCCAGGGGGTGTGGTTGAGCAGCAGGGCAGGAGCGGCTCCTTCGTAATAGTCACTGAAGCTGATGACGTTAGAATGATCAGAGATGTTGATGTCCACGATGATCCCGCCACACTGAAACACAGACACACACAAGGAGTCCTGACACACACTGAACTTTGAGTAAATCAGCCTGTGATTGGTTGAACAGACACTGACCATGTCCAGGCTCAGCAGGGTGCCGTTGTCCTGCTGGTTGAAGAAGAAGAACTTGGATGTAGATTCAGACCCGACCACACGGACACACAACTTCCCTGAGCTGTTCTCCGGCCACAGAGGGAGGCACTGCAACACAACAACAACACTGTGAGAACAACAACAACATAAGGAGAAGAAGAAGAAGAACAACGACAACAACAACACTGTGAGAACAACAACAACAACATAAGAAGAAGAACAACAACAACATGAACAACAACAATAACAACTACAACACTGGAGTGACTTGAATCTGGTGATGAATTCACTCAGTAAAAGTTCAGATTCAGTTCAGAGTCACAGTCTGTGGAACGTGGTCCAACACTGGACCTTCTGAACATGGACTCGGTTCCATCAAGCCAGCCATTAATATGGATTCATAGGATTCCCTGCTCAGTAACCATGGTAACGTATACGGCTGAACTAGCCTGCAGCAGGTGTAGACCTGTAGAGTGTAACTGGTTTGACTGGACATTGTTCACAGCACTTTGAGGACATGGTTTATAAATGAAATGACGTATCATACAGACCAGGTGTCAGCCCTGACCAGCATCATCTCCACTGCGGCAAAGAATACGACTTGTTTTTCTTCTTCTGCAAAATGATCTTCGTTTCCACCACTGACTGTTCTGGGCCGCTTCCGTAGTCATGTTCCAGCCTGGTTTTAGTTAACGTTGACCCAGGTTGACTGACGGCTAAGTAAAAGTCGACATTAATTCAAACTGGACTTTTTCATGAAAGCGCAGGTTTCCTTAGCGATGTTGCTGGATCACAGGTATGTACGGCTCCACCTGGTGGTCAGGTGTGACAACACAAACACGATCTGGAGACCCATGTCTCCAGACCACTGGACCAGACTGAGCTCACCCAACCATCAGACAGACAGCTTTCACAGCAATGCACCATGGGAGTCAGACAGTGACAAACATGCTCACCTCAGTGGAGGAAATGTAGTGCCACCTGGTGGAGGTCTGGCTAGAGACCTCTCCCACCTCCAGCTCGTAAGACGACTTGTTAACGAGTGTGTAGAATGGACTCATGGTGACGATCCGGGTCAGATTAAAACTGCTTATCTGGATACTCACACCAACCTGGACACAGACACACACACACAATCAGCTGATTATTACTGTTAATGAGTCCACCAATTATTTTCTACATCAATCAATGACTCATTAAAAAGTATCAACGAACCAACAAAACAAATCTTCGCATTTCAAAGCTACAAGAAAATTTGTCACATTTTTGTTTCAAACATCACAAATGATAAAATATCTTTACTTCTCTGATTGATTGATTGATCGATAGACTGATTGATTGAGGTACTCTTGGCCTCTTATCATCTGATCTTAATACTCTATTCCAGCGCTTGTTGTGGAGCTTTCTACCACATCATATTGTCTTCATTAGCAGATTAATTAGATCTTTGAACTGCAGTTCTGGTTCTAAGCACCACCGACACTCTGCAGATGATCAAAAGTTACAGAACAAGTAAAGACTTTGAGAACCGACACGAAGCAAAGGGTTTTAATTACCAGGAAGTCCATGTTTTTGGAGGGACAGCGAACGCAGCCGGAACTTCCAACGGTGTCCAGAGAGAAACCATCAGACCAGGAGCTGGTGGAGACGCACAACTGGAGCTGCATCAAAACAACAACACGACACACCAGTCAGAACAACAACAGCACAACAACACACCAGTCAGAACAACAACACAACAACAACACATCAGTCAGAACAACAACAGCACAACAACACACCAGTCAGAACAACAACACAACAACACATCAGTCAGAACAACAACAACAACACAACACACCAGTCAGAACAACAACAGCACAACAACACACCAGTCAGAACAACAACACAACAACACATCAGTCAGAACAACAACACACCAGTCAGAACAACAACAACAACACAACAACAACAACACGACACACCAGTCAGAACAACAACAGCACAACAACACACCAGTCAGAACAACAACACAACAACACATCAGTCAGAACAACAACAACAACACAACAACACACCAGTCAGAACAACAACAACAACACGACACACCAGTCAGAACAACAACAACAACACAACACACCAGTCAGAACAACAACAGCACAACAACACACCAGTCAGAACAACAACACAACAACACATCAGTCAGAACAACAACAACAACACAACACACCAGTCAGAACAACAACAACAACAACACAACAACACACCAGTCAGAACAACAACAACAACACAACAACACACCAGTCAGAACAACAACAACAACACGACACACCAGTCAGAACAACAACAGCACAACAACACACCAGTCAGAACAACAACACAACAACACATCAGTCAGAACAACAACAACAACACAACACACCAGTCAGAACAACAACAACAACACAACAACACACCAGTCAGAACAACAACAACAACACAACAACACACCAGTCAGAACAACAACAACAACACGACACACCAGTCAGAACAACAACAGCACAACAACACACCAGTCAGAACAACAACACAACAACACATCAGTCAGAACAACAACAACAACAACAACACACCAGTCAGAACAACAACAACACACCAGTCAGAACAACAACACATCAGTCAGAACAACAACAACACAACAACACACCAGTCAGAACAACAACACATCAGTCAGAACAACAACAACAACAACAACAACACACCAGTCAGAACAACAACACACCAGTCAGAACAACAACACAACACCACACCAGTAAGAACAACACACCAGTCAGAACAACAACAACAACACAACAACACATCAGTCAGAACAACAACAACACACCAGTAAGAACAACAACAACAACACAACAACACACCAGTCAGAACAACAACAACAACACACCAGTCAGAACAACAACAACAACAACAACACAACAGTCAGAACAACAACAACAACACAACAGTCAGAACAACAACAACAACACAACAGTCAGAACAACAACAACACAACAACACACCAGTAAGAACAACAACAACATGACATACCAGTCAGAACAACAACAACAACAACAACACACCAGTAAGAACATCAACACACCAGTAAGAACAACAGCAACACGACACACCAGTAAGAACAACAACAACACAACAACACACCAGTAAGAACAACAACACGACACAACAACACACCAGTAAGAACAACAACACGACACACCAGTCAGAACAACAACAACACAACAGTAAGAACAACAACACATCAACACAACAGTCAAAACAACAACAACACACCAGTCAGAACAAGAACACAACACACAAGTCAGAACAACAACAACACAACAACACACCAGTCAGAACAACACAACAACACACCAGTCGGAACAACAACACAACAACACACCAGTAAGAACAACAACAACACAACAGTAAGAACAACAAGAACACATCAACACAACAGTCAGAACAAGAACACGACACACCAGTCAGAACAACAACAACATGACACACCAGTCAGAACAACAAGAACACAACAACACACCAGTCAGAACAACAACACAACAACACATCAGTCAGAACAACAACAATAACAACAACAACAACACAATAACACACCAGTAAGAACAACAACAACACAACAACACACCAGTCAGAACAACACAACAACACATCAGTCAGAACAACAATAACAACAACAACAACAACAACAACAACACAATAACACACCAGTAAGAACAACAACAACACAACACACCAATAAGAACATCAACAACATGACACACCAATAAGCACAACAACAACAACAACAACAACAACACACCAGTCAGAACAACACACCAGTAACAACAAAAACAACAACACACCAGTCAGAACAACAACAACAACAACACAGAAATGTCACCTGACCACATCTGCTTAACACTGCTTTAACCTGTAGTGGTACCTAAACAGACTGCTGATACACTCTGAACCTGTCCAGGTGTTGGACTCACCTTGCTCTTGCTGAACAGAGTCTTCTTCCTGAAGGAGAACAGGATGATGTCTCTGAAGTCCGCCGGGTGTTTGACGCTGATGTCCTCCGCTCTGTACTGCAGCACTCGAGACGTCTTGTTGATGATCCAGTACGGGCTGAAGAGTGACAGCAGCAGGCGGCTTGCCGCCCTTGTCACGTGAACGCTCACGTCCACCATCATATTGGTATCCAGGTCACAGGTGAGACATGTAGTGAAGAACTCTGGCATTTCCTGTGTGATACGAATGTGTCCATGCCAGTCGCGGCCCTGATACCTCATCAGCACCAATGACACTATCTCACCTGAGATGCGAGCATTTAGCAGGTCTGAAACGCTGCCTTCTGGGAGTTGATAAGAGTCTGCTGAGCTCTGTGTAAGAAAAACCAGATTAAACCAGATTTAAACGGTACAGAATCAGATATCGGCCTATCACATTTAGAGCAACCTTTTGTGATTGATCGGATGAGATGATTTTTCTTTATCCGAGAGAAAAACTAATGTTCAGACTTATTTCTGACAAACTGACGTCAGTATGTTTGTTGTATGTAAAGGCCTTTTATTATTTATTTCTGTACCTCCATCATGTAGCGGATGGTGTAGGGCAGCAGGTTGCGTAGCGTGGCTACAGGATGGAGGTGGATAACGTAGGCGGGGTCCCAGTCCTCTTCTCCATGGCTAGCGATGTGTCGCAGGTCATCGGAGACGGCCAGCGTGCTGACCATCAGCGGCAGCAAGCTGCTGTCGGTCGCGGGACACTGCAGCAGCGAACGCACCTCTGAACTTTGGTGCACCTGCTCCTTCCAAGCCACGCAGGTGGAGGACGGAGCATACTGACCATCCAGAGGACCGGCTGGACGTACAAACAGCTGACATCTGGAGCGCAGAGAGAGATTAGAATACAGTCAACTCCTCCTGAACACCTATGGTAGCACCTGGACCCTAGAAACTACAGATACCTGCACTGACAGCACTGCTCACTTCACCTCACTCACTCTCTAAATCAGTTGAATACAGTTTTTGAAATACTTTTTTTTTTTCATTTGATGGTTGCAGACAAGAAATACAGAGACAAAGATGTGCAGCTGTGGATGTCAAGGTATCATGGAACGTGACTGAGTAATGTTGTCCGGTGCTTTTCTTTTATCCTTTCTCGTATAAACAAAGTAAACTGATTAATTACCTGCAGGATGAAACAAACAGAATGAAGAACCAATCTAAAATAACAGATGGATCTAACAAACCCTCCCTCATGCCCCCTAAGCTAAGCAGCGTGATGCTACCTGTATGTTTCTAATGCGACATGAAACTCTTTCTCCGGCTCAGCTTGTCCAACGCTCTGCAGACTCCTGGATGTGGGACAGTACTTCAGGATGGTGAAGGGCACTGAGAAGTGATTCTTGATCTGAAAACAGAGTTAGAGATGAAGGCGCCTGCTGCTCAGACTGTGGAGGACTGTGAGTTGAGACGTTTCGGACCTGCAGAGGGGAGCGGATGGTGATGACCTTGTTGCCCTCGGCAGCGTCGATCTGCAGCAGCACAGAGACAGCTTCCTGCAGCATCGGACCTCGGATGTTGTAGAGACGGCGACCTGGTTTGTCCACAGCGATGTTGGAGATTTCGCTGTACCCAGAAGGCACTGCAGGTTCAGAGAAACATCTTTACTCACAGACTATATCTCACACATGCACATGACACAAACAGTGATCGCATGAGAGAGCAGGGAATCTGAGGGTTTCTGACCGATGGACAGGTTGAACAGGCAGCTCTCTTGCCGCTGTAGAGCCGACAGTTTGCCTCGTGACGATGCTTCGAACACGGAGTGCTCCAGGTCCATGCTCTGATCCACCAGCAGCTCGTGTAGTTTACCCTGCACCGCTGTTCCCACCGGCCTCAGGTTGGCACTGTGCTGCACGATGAGGGGGATCCCAAGACAGTTTCTGATGGTGAAGGGGGGCTTCTCCTTCAGAGAAGAGTCGCAGGTGGAGGCTGTGCCCAAGGAAAATGCCTGATCAAACAAAGCAATGACAACATCAATCAATATAATTCCATAATTCAATGTTCAGATACCAATTATTCACTGAAGGAATAAAGAAACAGCAATGATTCAGACATTCTACGAATCTGTCTCATGTTTCTGATTAACAGATGTGTTGAGATGTGATGTGTTAAAAGAAGAACACTAATCACAAAATGTGATGTGTCTGCGTGCAGATATGATGGTGTCAGGTTGTAGATGTTGTTATGTCAGGTTGTGGATGTGATGATGTCAGGCTGTACCTGTGATGATGTCAGGTTGTGGATGTGATGATGTAAGTTTTCAGATGTGATGGTGTCAGGTTGTAGATGTGATGGTGTCAGGTTGTAGATGTCGTGATGTCAGGTTGTGGATGTGATGGTGTCAGGTTGTAGATGTGATGGTGTCAGGTTGTAGATGTCGTGATGTCAGGTTGTAGATGTGATGGTGTAAGTTTTCAGATGTGATGGTGTCAGGTTGTAGATGTCGTGATGTCAGGTTGTGGATGTGATGATGTAAGTTTTCAGATGTGATGGTGTCAGGTTGTAGATGTCGTGATGTCAGGTTGTGGATGTGATGATGTAAGTTTTCAGATGTGATGGTGTCAGGTTGTGGATGTGATGGTGTCAGGTTGTGGATGTGATGGTGTCAGGTTGTGGATGTGATGGTGTCAGGTTGTGGATGTGATGGTGTCAGGTTGTAGATGTCGTGATGTCAGGTTGTGGATGTGATGGTGTCAGGTTGTGGATGTGATGGTGTCAGGTTGTGGATGTGATGATGTAAGTTTTCAGATGTGATGGTGTCAGGTTGTAGATGTGATGGTGTCAGGTTGTAGATGTCGTGATGTCAGGTTGTGGATGTGATGGTGTCAGGTTGTGGATGTGATGGTGTCAGGTTGTGGATGTGATGGTGTCAGGTTGTAGATGTGATGGTGTCAGGTTGTAGATGTGATGGTGTCAGGTTGTAGATGTGATGGTGTACCTTAGTGAGGTTGTAAAGCACGGTGAGGCTGCTCTGGGAGATTGTGATATTCATGGTGTCTTTGGAGCAGATGCTCATTGCTGTGCGTGGTTCAGGAAGTATAATAAAGTCGTCTCCATGAATAGGACTCTTGTCCTGAACTGGGTTGTTCTTCATCTGCAGGGAGAAATACAAAATCAGTCAATTCATCAGAGTAGTATGGCATAGGAGGCAAGGACACTGATTACAGATAGTGATTATTTTTAGAGAGGGCTCACACTCTGTATTATTCCTAAGACTGAGCAAATTAACTGTAAATACTTTAGTTTGTTTAATGCTCTTATACACATATTCTGTGGCTGATGTGTCCTGTGCATGAGTTTGACTGTCGTCAGACGTGACTCTGAGTTAAACTGCATTTCAGTCAAGGACTGACTGTTTATCACAGAGCAGTAGATACAGCAGTTTGATAGTTTGACCTTGAGCTCCAGGGTCCATCTGCGTCTACCGCTGTCCACTCGTTCAATCAGAGGCTCCCATACTGCATGGATCTCATTGAAGTAGTTCACCTGTAGACATATCAGGTGTCAACATGACACATCATACATGAAAAAACGTCTCTTTGTTGGACATGTAGGATGTTTGTTCATCACCACTGCAACTGCAATACTGTTAATAGGTGAAGGTGGGTTTCAGAAGTTTTTGCTCAATGTGTTTCTGAAAAGTTTCATGAAAGATTCATGAAAATATCAAGAAGTTTGTGATCTGGGTACAGGGACAGGTTCAGGTGTGACGGACAGGGACAGGTTCAGGTGTGACGGACAGGGACAGGTTCAGATGTGACGGACAGGGACAGGAGTGAGGACATGTTTAGGTTTAGCTTCAGGTTCAGGTATAACGGACCGGCTCTCACCTCCAGCGTCATGTTGGCTGTCAGCTGCAGCATAGAAGACCAGTTTTTGGCTGATCCGTTGAAAGTCGACTCAGCCAGCAGCAGAGGGACAGTCCGATGACCCAAACCGGACTCCAGAGTCACTTGGACCACCTAGGAGCAAAAAACACCTTGTCAACAGGAAACAGTTCTGACTAAAGTTTCAGAATAAAAACGTTTGGACACATTCTCGTCCTGGTACCTTGACCTCGGCAGCAAAGCTCTCGCCTTCATTGCGCCCGTCCTGCTCTCTGAAGCTCTCAGTGACCTCGGTGGCTGGGTCCACCCCCAGAAACCAGTAGTTACAGTTGTAGATGTTCATGACTGACCACAGGTCACCCACACCGGGTTTGGAGTCCTGACTCTGCTCGTCGTGCTGCTTTGCTGTCATGGCGGCTGTGATGGTCATCACCGTGTTGAGGATGAATGGAGAGATCTGCAGGACAGAGACGCTGGTGACGCCCTCACTCACAGTTTGTTTTGTTTTAACATGTTGTCTTTGTGTCAACTAACCTTGACAATGACTTCCTCCACTGTCACAGAGCCACTCAGTGGTCGGTTGGGGTGGGTGTTGGTTTCCAAGGCGACTGAGCAGGGTCTCAACACCTATTGGACAGAGTCAGACTGATGAGTGAGAGCAGGTGTTTAGTTCATTAGTTCTACCTCAGTATTTAAAGAACAGAAGAGAATCTCAGTGACACATCAGTGTGTGTCCAACTACAACTTCACACTAATAGAGACAATAAAGCATCAATTGTTTTACTCCCACTCAGCACACCTGAACTGTCCTGACAGGTGAGTAACATCAGTAACAGTGAGGGAACAGCTCCACCTGCTGGAGGATCTACAGAATAACCTGAACACACAGGTCCCCACGTGGTCATGTGATCTTACGGTTGTGACGGCCTTGTCCCCCTTGTTCCGGATGAAGGGGCAGGCAAGAACTTTCAGCTCCCTCAGGTTGGCTCTCATGTCCTGCGTCCCGTCCTCCTCAGCCCGCAGCGTGAAGTCACACTGAAACGAGGCCACCAGGGCAGGGGCATCCGCCTTCATCAGGCTGGCAACGAACACCACCTCCGGGTCCACCACCACAGCCCGGAGACGAGTCCTGACCGAGGAAGCTGCAGAGAGGAGACGGAACAGTCTGAATCCTCATACAACAACAGGAGAACATTAGAACTTTAGACATTAGACCATCAGACACATTAGACATTAGAATATTAGAATATTAGAACATTGGCAACATTAGAACATTAGAAACAGAACATTGGAACATTAGAAACACTAGAAACATTAGAAACATTAGAACATTAGAACATTAGGACATTAGAAACATTAGCAACATTAGCAACATTAGAAACCTTAGAAACATTAGCAACATTAGAAACATTAGCAACATTAGCAACATTAGAAACCTTAGAAACATTAGCAACATTAGAAACCTTAGAAACATTAGCAACATTAGAAACCTTAGAAACATTAGCAACATTAGAAACATTAGCAACATTAGCAACATTAGAAACCTTAGAAACATTAGAAACATTAGCAACATTATAACATTAGCAACATTAGAACATTAGAAACATTAGAAAACATTAGAACATTAGAAACATTAGAAACATTAGCAATATTATAACATTAGCAACATTAGCAACATTAGAACAGCTGGACTAATGTGGTCCACCAACTGTAACCAGGCAAAGGCTCCATCGTTGTTATGACTTTAAGGCTAAACATAACGCTGGCGTAACCATGATGATACGGGGCGAGATGGTGAGTTACGTGACGAAGGAGGTTTGGATTCAGCCCCTCCACCTTTGCGTCTGTGTTTAGATCTCTTGGTCTTACCGGTCCTGACGTCGGCTCGGGGTTCGGCGGTCTGTCTCAGAGGCAGTCTGTCGCCGGGCGCCAAGGTGCTGGTCTGAGCCGGACTCTGTGGCAGGGCTTGCAGGAAGAAATCTGCCACGGCCATCAGGAACTCCACGCTGGCACACAGGTAGAGTTTCTGCAGGACCGCCACCAGCTCCCGCTCGCCACCACTCTGACGATACGTCACATCGATCATCGACTCCAAGCTGTCCTCGTCCCTCCGCCCCACCATCCTGTAACCATGATGACAAACAGCTGGGTTAAGAAACACTGGCAGACAACAGCCACAGGTTTACAGGTACGACTGTGGATACTTGTGAAAACCAATCAGAGACCAGAGATCATTTGATCATTACCTCGACGTCACCCTCTCCATTCCGGTCCTCAGGTCATCCAGCGTGCAGGCGGTCAGGACAGTGGTCACCTCGGCGCTGCCGCTGGCCAGGATCCGTCCCGAGGTCTTCAGCAGGTGAAGGGTGAACTCACCCAGTCTGAGGTCCTGCTGGTGCTGGAGGCCCGACGGCTGCAGGGACAAGGAACAACAATCAGAGACCTGATCCTGGACACAAACACCACAAGGCTGGACATGAACCGGCTGATCCTCAACCAATTATACCAGAACCAGCTGAACCTGATTCAGGTCTAGTAAGCCCCATTCCTCCATTCACTTCTACCAAGTCCTCGTTCTTCACGTGACTGACCAGATTTGGATCGCTGCTGTACAAAACCAGACCCAGAGACTCGATGCTGAAGTTGAACTTCATGGACTCCAGAGCTTCATCGGCCTCTTCATCACTGCTCACAGTCGACTTCCCAACGTCACCTGAAGAGACATGGGTCACATGACTAAACAAACCCAAACACATCAGCTGTTCATGTGAATAGACACCTATCAGACCTGATGAGGGGCCTCCAGCTGCTCGGACCTGCAGACCAGCCTCCTCCTGTCTGTTGGCGGTGGGCTCCAGACTGCCGGCTTCCCCCAGATTCTCCATCAGGATCCTGAGCAGCACCTTTAGGTCATCCTGACTCAGCTCCACCTGCAGGCCAAGTACAGATCTGATTCAGAACAGTCCATCAGTTCACGACAGAGACTAGCTTAGCACAAAGACTGAGAGTAGGGGAAACTGCTGGTCTAGCCCAATCCTAAGTCCTGATGCAGATGTCTACAGGGACTCGTGGGTCAGAACACTACAGACACATTCAGTTCGCACTACAGAGACAAGTGATGCTGCAGACAGAGCACCGTCAGAAGAGACTGTACCTTTGGTGGCCCACAGGTGGACTGGTTATAAAAATAGGAACCAGAATCAGAAACATTTCTCTGCGCAAATGGCAAGTTTAACAGCCTGACCTGATCTATACCTGCAAGACTCAGTGATGTTCCTCATCCTCCTACCTTCATTGGCTTCAGATCTCCATCGATCTCGATGGCAGCCATCTTCTTGTACCAAGAAGCTGCTAGGTTCCTCTTGATGTTCAGATGCAGGTTTACCGGTTCCAGCAGCTCGGTGTGGGGTTGGTCTGAGACCAGGTCCATACAGGTCCTGGTGGACAACAGGAAACAGGTCTTTCTATCTGAACTCAAATACTCTCACAGGTTTACTGACACAATGACTGAAGGTGTTTCATTCTCTCTTGGTGTGCAGGTCCACGCAGGAAGAAGTGATCTCACGCCTCAGAGTCCTCTGGTTTTTTCCTGCTGTCTCTGGATCAGGTCTGTGAGGCTCTGTGTGACTCACCTGGAGAGTTTGAGCTGCGTCAGCTGGACGTCCATGTTGTCGATGACGGCCGGCAGCGGACACCCGTCCACAGGCAGCAGGGAGAAGCTGTTTCCCACCATGATCAGACCCAGGTCCATCACCAGGGCATCGTGGGAGGTGGAGGACTGGGGGATGATGATGAGCGGAGCCTTCAGCTTGATGTCCATGGACAGACGGAAACTCTTCTGGGCAAAGTCTCGAACGCTGGAAGCCGCCTTCTCTGCGGCCTGAGCCGTGGCAGCACTAAGAGCTTCTTTAGCTGTCTGGAAGTTACTGGTGAAATTCTGAATAAATAAATGATAAATAAATAAATAAATACAAAGAGTTATTTTCAAAACAATAAGTACATATCAATTAAAACTGTTGGCATCATTTAACCCTTAAGCCAAGATTAAACTAGAATCACCTTCCTTTGGTCCTCTAGACTAGTTTCAGGTCCCACCCTGTTTATCCAGAGTCATAGAAAATATTATTTTACTTGAGTTGTGGCTAAAAAGTGTTTTGTGAGGTCACTGTGACCTTTGACCCCCAAAATCTAATCAGTTCATCCATGAGTCCAAGTGAATGTTTGTTTGTGCCTTCACGATATACTGAGATATCATGCCCACGAGAATGACATAGACATACGTACAACCTGAAAACAAAATGGCGGCTCTCACTGTTGCTGGCGTGGAGGAAATAAAGCCAATAGAACTGATATGGAACCGATCAGAAATAAAAACCTGCTGAAGTTACTCACCAGCAGAGACATGACGAACTTGTGCAGGTAAACCACCTGGATACAGCCCACGTTCAGCTTCACTTTGCCGTCGGTCTTTGAGGTGTCGACATAACCGGCCCCCTCCGTGGCGTTAGGGGTCAGACTCATGGCAAAGCTGAACACCTCGTCACCCACGATGGAGATCGCCTGAAGGACAGGAAATCACCACATATCAACACGGCTCACTACTGAGGACAGAACACAGTAGTCAGGACAGTCTGGTCTAGTTCAGGTCGGAGGTCGTCCAGGTGAGACAACTGACTGACCTTCTTGTGGATGCTTCTAGGATCAACGTTGAGAACGATGAAATCTCGCAGGCGGGCTGATATGTGCATCTGAGGTCCTTGCATCAGTAAAGAGCCATTAATACCTGAGGACAGGACAGGTGGGTTAATGGAGGTCAGGTCAGTGACGGCAGACGCAGGCGGCAGACATCCCTTACCTTGGATCTTGATGTCAGCCATGTTGCAACTCTGGTCACACACCAAAGCATTGAAGGCTCCCAGTGTTATCACTACCTTCAGGTCGATGACCTCACTGTCTGCAGGTGAGACCAGGGCAGCTGACAGGAAACACAACACAATGAAACGCTGCGTTAAGATGTCTGACGGTTGTGTGTGTGTGTGTGTGTGTGTGTGTGTGTGTTGAACTGACTGGACTTGGCAGACACTGTCTTGTCCTCTGTCTTCAATTTGGTCGCTCTTTCTACAGATGACATGCTGCTGGACGACAGCGCTGCCGACAGGAAGTTGATGGTCGAGAGCAGAGCCTCAGTGTGGAGCATGAAGTCGAGGGAGGTGAAGGTCACCTGGAGAACAGGTGTGACAGAGGAACACTGATCTGTGAAGCTGTCATTAATAGGTCTGTGATTTAAGAGGGGAAGTCACTCAGTCCCTTTCATTCCTTCCAGGACACTTTTGGAGAAGTTGGAGGAATTTGTCAATAATCACTTTGTTGTCTCAAACAGTGTCAACCATCAAATGGAGCCACACAGACAATGACATGATGATGGCATGATCTCAGCATGGGAGGATCTCAGTAGGAGCAAAAAGACATGACCTGATGACGTGCAGGTGAGTGTCAGTGGAGGAACTGTCACTCACATTGATCATCTGCTCGGTGTTCTTGTAGGTGGTGAAGAAGTTCGGCCCTGAGCGGTCAGCCTGAGAAAACAGTCAGGGGGTTAGTCACTGTTCTGAATAATGCCAGCACAATGTATCTGAACAGATAATCATATAATGGCCCTCGTTTATCAATCTTGCGTGAAAACAGGCGCAGATCTGAGCGCAGAATTGGTCGTACGATAGGATCCACGTGTGATTCATGAAACATTCGTGTCTGACCAATCCCAGCGTACGAATGATCGGGTCTTGATAAATGCGGCGGCTGAATTCGATCGTCATTAACATGTTACGCCCTTAAATATTCCTGGTTCGGAGGCCCCGCCCACTAAGGTCAAACATGGAGAGAAGAGTTACTGGCAAAAAAACAAACTTTTCAGAGATGGAGATCGACATCCTGACATCCGAGGTGGCGCAAAATAAGGATGTGCTTTTTGTCAGTCTGAAGAGCGGGATCACAGGAGCTCATAAAGCCGCTGTGTGGAAGAGGGTGACGGAGATGAGTTTGGCTCTGCAGCGCCGCCTCCTGCAGCCGCGCGCCAACACAGCTGTTTGAAAAATAAAAGTGAGAGCTTGGCATCACAAATCACCTGCAGATTTATAAAGTGGTATTTTTTGCGATTGATGAATGCGTAATCATTCATGGATGGCGCCTTCAGACGCACATGAGTGAAATCAATTGCTCCAACCAAATTTGGAAACCCTCTGTTCTAAATATGTGACTGTTTATGCTGATGACAGCTGATGTTTGTTTAATAATTATTTTCAGACTCAGACAGATTTTGCTGCTGCACCGCAAATCCAGAGCTCAGACCCGACGTGAGATCTGATCGTAGCTTCCGCTCACGTCCAAATTGATAAATGCCGAAGCTTGCGTGGAAATGGTCGTACGCACGGTTTTCTGCCGTACGTTCGTTTGATAAATGAGGGCCAATGTCACTTAGTGACGTCATCACCTTGAAATACTGCACTTTGAGCAGCTCAGCTCCAGACTCCACCGAAGAGGTAATGAGGCACAGAGGCTCGCCACTCGAATCTGAAACAAGATCAAATTAAAGGTATCGCACTGTCAATGCCTGAATTTCTAAACATGTTTGACACCATAGAAACCACTACAGGACAACCCCACAGGAAACCATAGAAACCACTACAGGACACCCCCACAGGAAACCATAGAAACCACTACAGGACACCACCACAGGACACCATAGAAACCACTACAGTAAACCATAGAAACCACTACAGGACACCACCACAGGAAACCATAGAAACCACTACAGGACACCACCACAGGAAACCATAGAAACCATTACAGTAAACCATAGAAACCACTACAGGACACCCCCACAGGAAACCATAGAAACCACTACAGGACACCACCACAGGAAACCATAGAAACCATTACAGTAAACCATAGAAACCACTACAGGACAACCCCACAGGAAACCATAGAAACCACTACAGGACACCCCCACAGGAAACCATAGAAACCACTACAGGACACCACCACAGGAAACCATAGGACACCACCACAGGAAACCATAGAAACCACTACAGGATACCACCACAGGAAACCATAGAAACCACTACAGGAAACCATAGAAACCACTACAGGACACCACCACAGGAAACCATAGAAACCACTACAGGAAACCATAGAAACCACTACAGGACACCACCACAGGAAACCATAGAAACCACTACAGTAAACCATAGAAACCACTACAGGACACCACCACAGGAAACCATAGAAACCACTACAGTAAACCATAGAAACCACTACAGGACACCACCACAGGAAACCATAGAAACCACTACAGTAAACCATAGAAACCACTACAGTAAACCATAGAAACCACTACAGTAAACCATAGAAACCACTACAGGACACCACCACAGGAAACCATAGAAACCACTACAGGACACCACCACAGGAAACCATAGAAACCACCACAGGAAACCATAGAAACCACTACAGGACACCACCACAGGAAACCATAGAAACCACTACAGGAAACCACAGACACTCAGGCTGGGCAATTAATCTAATTTTATTTTTGATTACGATTTTGGCTTCCAACAATTATGAAAACAAGATAAACGAGAGAAAATTAGTATTGTGTGTCATTCTGTTTCACAACAAGTTTCGGCCTCCCTACAATAACCATCTGACGTTATCGGTTCCGCTTTCGGTACTGAAGGAATTAGGAAAATAGATTTCGGATTTGTGTTGTAACATAAAAGTTCTCTTTCACATTCACCAACTCAGTTTCTGATGAAGATTTGTCTATGATGTATTTTTGCTTTTCCCTACGCAGAGGTTCATCTGCATCTCTCTCTCTGACCCTGTGTGTGAGGGGCAGGGCAGCGCTCACACACACACACACACACACACACACACACACACACACACACACACACACACACACACACACACAGACACCTCGGCCCATCACATGAAGACGGAGAAATGTACAGTTTCCTACTGACATCCGTCGCTGAGTCAGGTGTGTTTGTGTGCTGCAGCCTGGAGCCCACACACACAGTTACCTACATTATACCAACATGGGTTAATGATGAAACGGACCATTATCCAGCTGATTGTTCTGGATGTGCTGTTAAATCATCTGAACTGTCGTTAAGAAATTCTGTTTCAGGTCGGTGGTGGTGGTGGTGGTCGGGTGGGAAGTATCATGCTCAGACATCTTTAACTTATATCGTGTATGGCGGGAATAACTACATAGACACAACACTTTTTGTTTTGAAATCATTTTTTTCTGTATTTTTCCAAAGTCAATGAGAAATCGCGCTGAATAGTCGTGATCCCAATATTGTTCAAAATAATCGTGATTATGATTTTTGCCATAATTGAGCAGCCCTAATAGTCACAACTACAGGAAACCATAGAAACCCCAGTTCCCTGTGAGACTGACCGTTGAACTCCAGGCACTTCATGGTGATCTTGTTGATGTACGTTGTGGCACACATGTCATACTTCCTGACTTTGGTGTCGATGCCCAGGTGAGCGATGTGAAAGAGCAGGAAAGGTGACTCTTTCTGCTCGATGGGTTTCTTCAGGGTCAACAGCACCTTGAAAAGAGGACATGGAGTTGACAGAGTTGATGAGGGGAAGTTATTCCTGAACAGACTTCAGCTTCAGGACCATGTGGGTATCAGCTTTGGTTCTTTAGGAACAGAGAAAAGTCTGGCCGTAGATTTTGTACCTCTTCGATTTCAAAGTTGAGGAGAATGTTGATGGTGTTTTCAGTCAAGCCTCCATTGATGTGAGGTATCACAGCAGCTCCCCTCGGTAGTGGCACCACCTCTGCATGCTCAGCTAGCTCCGCCTTCCCTGTTGAGACATTAAAAAGTTTCTATTGGCTACACTAAGATGATGTCAACCAGGTCGAATTAGGTTTTAAATATGAATTATAATAAATAAACAGTATCAGGACGTGATCAATCTTTACTCATTCTTGGGTCTGTACAGTTTTTGTCAGATTTCCCATCATGCACTAAGACTTAACTTACCTTGAGCCACCTGTCTTTTTACTTCCACGCTGTGCGCCTTACTTCCCTCCCCGATGTTCTCCACCAAGATCTTCATCAGCACAGCGAGGTCTTCCTCACCAAGACTCATCTAATGGAAGACAGCACAGTTTCATGTCTCACTCTGACCAACAGTTTCATCTCAGTTTAACCCACTGCACATAAGAGACCTACATTGAGGGACCGTAGAACTCCCTGGACCTGGACTCCTGGGATCTTGGTGAACCAGGAAGCAGCCAGGTTTCGGGTGATAAGCAGCTCTGTGTTGATTGGCTGAAGGATCTCAATGTCCGGCTGAGAGGAGCCTGACTTCAGTGTGGCTCTGAAATTACATTTATTCAACATTTACTCAGCTTTCAGTCTCTGTTTGAGCGGCATCACATTTTAATGCAGCTCAGAGCAAAGACAAACAACAACAACCACGACTCAGGTTCTGTGTTTCAGAGCTTTGTTGTTCTGTGGAGAACCAGCTGTGATCAGTCTGTTCAGATCCGTCAGTCCAAACTGGTCACTGCTTTAAACCAATAAGCTGTTGATATCAGAGTGAAATGACACGCTGTGACAGTGTCCTCCGGTTTGGACTTTCCGGGTCTCCGTGCACTCAGAGCTCAGCTTTTAGGACGGTTTGTTATTGGTCAACAGGTCTGAATTCACCACAGATCCCTGCTCAACACTGATCCTCAGACTTTATCTGGTTGATACCTGGAGAGCTTCAGCTGCGTCAGCTTCACGTCCATCTTCTCCACCACGGCCGGCAGAGAGAATCCTTCAACAGGCAGCAGAGAGAAGCTGTTTCCCACCATGATCAGACCCAGGTCCACCACTACTGCATTGTGGGAGGTGGAGGACTGGGGGATGATGATGAGCGGAGCCTTCAGCTTGATGTCCATGGACAGACGGAAACTCTTCTGGGCAAAGTCTCGAACGCTGGAAGCCGCCTTCTCTGCGGCCTGAGCCGTGGCAGCACTAAGAGCTTCTTTAGCTGTCTGGAAGTTGTCGACAAACATCTGAAGGACAAAATAAACCCGGAGTGAGACACAACAAAGACACAGAGAGAAGCCATAAAGGACCCGGTGAGAGGGAGTCGATTTGAGGCGTTCACTGCCTAGTCGTGAGCGTACGGTTCATTTCTGTTTCATAAACCTTTGGAAGAACAACATCAACATCACATTAATTACAGTCGCATGGTTTATTTCTCACTGATAAAACCACTGACTGAATCTTTTACACATTAGATTCAAACTCAAACTCATTCAGTATTTTTAAGTTTCTGTTAAAGTCCTTTTGACACTTGGTGAAGAACAACATTCACCCTGTTGACATGTTTCTGAATTAACACTTCACAAATGTTCATGAAACAAGAATGAAGTTCATAAAGTTCAAAACCATTTTCAAGGAGGGAAGTGATTTCGCATAGGCAGAGGTCATGTGACTGACGGGGGTGTGACGGTGTGGATGGGGGGGGTTAATGATGGCAGCTGTGTGAGATGCATAGCACGTATGGAGGAAGAGAGCTCTGATTGTTGTTACATGTGCATGAGAAGAAGCATTCCTCATCTTTTCCTTCTTCATCCCTCCATCCGTGCTCAGCCTGTCAGGGCAGACTCAAACACAACCTGCGTTTGTTTTGGCATTCTCACTGTCTCAGATGGGTGGAGTTTACAGGTGTGTTCAGGTACACTAACAACAGGAGGAAACAGAGGATGAATCTGTGTGAAACAAAGTGTGACAACTCTCCAGAGAGCTGCAGAATTATCGCTCAAAACAAAAGTAGACTAATAACAATGAACACAACATCCGGTTGTAACAGCTGACACTGACAGAGTTGTAGTTTGGGCTCATTACACTAGACTTTAAAGTTTGAAATCATTACAGACACTATCTCAGTGAATCTCTGTTCTACAGAGTCTCCATGAATGCCTCTCTGATAGTCCAGATTTGGACAACTCTTCACATGCTGATAGCGCAGACGCCTGTGTGTTGTGGTGAGCAGTAAAATAAACAGCACTCTCTGGTGGTGATGTTAAGGACAATATGACATCTGACATTTAAGACTGAGAGCTGCTCAGGTGATGCATTGATTATGTAAACTGGCTGATAATCAGATTCTCATCAGTGTCCTTGGACACGCCAACAGTTGGTGGCAGTGATTGGTTCAATGAACCAGCAGCAGGTTTGTTTTGTGATGGATATGGAAACAGAATAAACTCAGCTGACTTCCTGTTTTTAGTTTGCTGCTCTGATGTTGTGGGTGTGCTTGGTGTCGGTCATTGTCTCCACCCCTCTGAGTTAAACTGGGTTCAAACACCGTCACAGTGAGTTCTCTGTGTATTTGGATCAACCCGGGCCGACGGCTGAAAACCAGACATTGACCGGGGTTAATGGGTCCACAGAGACCGGGTCCTGATGGGATGAGGTCTGAAGTGGACTGAAGGTGAGTGAAGCTAAAGCAGGAGGTTTGATGCAGATCAGAGCTGCGTGCTGGAAGCTGTACCTCGTCAGCTGACGTATACTGAACGCAAAAAGAAGCCTGAAAGAACCAAACACATCAACATGAGACAGGAACCTGAGCAACAGACACAACCACACACAGAACAACAAACAGAACCACAAACAGAACCACAAACAGAACCACAGAAGAAAAAACAAAGCTCATTTAAAGAGTTTCCATGACTGTAAATTCACAGAACAGAGAAAACTGTCGTCTTTTCGTCTCTTTGTTTCTGTGTTTCTCACTGTCAGCTGTAGAGGCACAACAGTAACTTTCACATCTGTAAAACGTGATTACCATTATTATTACTATTATTACCCTTATCATCATCATCACTATTATTAACATTATTATTATCATAATTATTATTATTATTATTACCATTATTATTGTTATTATTATAATTTCCATCATTATTATGGAGAATTTACAGTCAGGTGAAAGTTTTTTAGTCAGTGACTTTACACTGAAATGATCAGACAGAGAAAAGACAACAGACATGATACAGATATTGAACTGATACTGATCAATCAATAAAGAATGAAATGATAACAGAAACCAGAGAATACAGCCAACCTGTCATTCTAACTATAGATTTCACTACATGTGGAAATGTGTGTATATATGTAACTTTATATGTAACTCTATGTACATGTATATACGTGTATATATACAAAACGCCTGACCAGCAGTGACATGAGGAACTTGTGCAGGTAGACGATCTGGATGCAGCCCAGACGCATCGTGACCTTCCCGTCCACCTTGGACGTGTCGGTGTAGCCCTCCCCCTCTGTCGCCCCCGGAAATAAGGACAGTTTGAAGCTGAACACCTCCTCACCCATGATGGACACAGCCTGCAACAAGATCCAATCAGCTTTCAGAGAAGGAGTCACATGGTTAACACTGTCTACAGTTCTATATGAACAGTGATGATAACTGAGACACAGTGAAGACTTCAGGTCCGTCATCGGGCTCACACCTTCCTGTGGACGGTTTTAGGGTTGACGTCTGTGACCACAATGTCTCTGAGTCGAGCAAACACCTCCGTCTCTTTTGCCTGCACCAGCACCGAGGCATCAATTCCTGCAGGGGGGTGACAGTGACGAAGGTTTTAGTTTAAACCTTCAGCTCACCTCTGGAGTTCGGACTGAGACGTGTCGGTACCTTGGACTCTGATGTCAGCGATGCTGCAGCGGTCATCGCACACCTCCACGTGGAAACAGCCCAACATGGCGAACAGCTTGAAGCTGAAGACGCCGCCATCTCTGGCTCCTTTAGCCACTGCAGGGGGAAGACACTTCCTGTCAGACACAAGATCAGATAGGACAGGTGACTGACCCGAGAACAGTCAGTCTGGACTCACCTGTCCGGCCCTGTCCTGTCTTCTCCACCTGCTTTTTGGCGTCTTGATCTCGCATTGTGGCGAGCTGTGATGGCAGGGCACTGCTCAGGTAGTTGATGGTTGACAGCAGAGCTTTAGTGTGAAGGAGGAAGTCAAGAGAGGACAACTCCACCTGAAACACACCAGGTAAAAACAACTGAACACCTGGCAGAGTGAAGGTCCCTGACAGCTTCATGTTAGTTCATGATCTTCAGGTTCTGAGAAGCTGCAGCAAGAATGAATCTAACGTCTATATGTTTATATACATTTATATATATATTAATACATTTCATGTTATAATGTCTCCGTTTGTTCAGTGACAGAATCCTCTGCAGATTTATGAGTCCTGACCTGTTCAAAACAGACACACATCTGTTGCTATAGAAATCTCTGCTCCACCCACCTTCAGTGTTTGCTCGGTGTTGTCGAACAGAGTCTGGAAGCTAGGACCGCTGGGGTCGGCCTGCGGGACAACAGACACACAATCAGCTTCAGTGCTGTGTGTGTGTGTGTGTGTGTGTGTGTGTGTGAGTGTGAGTGTATGTATGTGAGTGTGTGTGTGTGTGTGTGTGTGTGTGTTATCCGTGTTGTCAGTTGGATCCTGACACTTGTGCCCCCCCCCACCCCC
>NW_019525239.1:1963615-1967191 GCF_002814215.2 Seriola lalandi dorsalis | reverse complement strand
CACACACACACACACACAGTCTGATACCTCACACTTTCTGTGTCTGAACAGGTGAGGCTGTTGGTGCTCACCTTGATTAACTCCACCTTCAGCAGGTTGGAGCCCTGCTGCTCTGACGACCTGATCAGGTGCAGAGGTTGATTCCTACCATCTGAAACACAGTTTAAAAACACACTTCAACAACAGACAGTACAATAGGCCACGCCCTATAACTGCTCAAAGGGAGAAACTCCGCCCCATGAACACCTATTCTGTTACTGTGTACCTGTGCTCACAGACACATGAGTTTAACGTCACCTCCACAGTAGTCCAGTGTGACTTTGCGCAGGTATGAGGTGATGCTCAGGTCAAAGCTCCGCCTCTTCCCCTCAGCGCCCAGCTGACGGATGCTGAAGGACAGGATGGTCTTCTCCTGGTCCACCTGCCGGGTCAGCTCCAACAGCACCTGAATGTCCCACACACGTTTTGAGTGAACATTAAACTCCGCCCACTCTGAGTAACATGACAACCTTGTCTGAGAGCAGAAAAACAAACACACCTCTCTGACTTCAAACTTGAAGTGAACATCCGTGAGTTCCTCCAGAGCCGAGCGCTGGTGGTCTTCATCTGTGGACCTCTCACTGGTGTCTTCATCTGAGTCTGACAGTAACACAATCTGAGATTCAACTGTAACACAATCTGAGTCCGACTGAAACACAATCTGAGTCTGACAGTAACACAATCTGAGTCTTTCACAGTATCACAATCTGAGTCTGACTGTAACACAATCTGAGATTCAACTGTAACACAATCTGAATCTGACTGCACCACAATCTGAGTCTGACTGTACCACAATCTGAGTCTGACAGTAACACAATCTGAGATTCAACTGTAACACAATCTGAGTCTGACTGTAACAAAATCTGTGTTCGACTGTAACACAATCTGAGTCTGACTGTACCACAATCTGAGTCTGACTGTAACACAATCTGAGTCTGACTGTACCACAATCTGAGTCTGACTGTAACACAATCTGAGTCTGACTGTACCACAATCTGAGTCTGACTGTAACACAATCTGAGTCTGACTGTAACACAATCTGAGTCTGACTGTAACACAATCTGAGTCTGTCACAGTATCACTATCTGTGTTCGACTGTAACACAATCTGAGTCTGACTGTAACACAATCTGAGTCTGACTGTAACACAATCTGAGTCTGTCACAGTATCACTATCTGTGTTCGACTGTAACACAATCTGAGTCTGACTGTAACAAAATCTGTGTTCGACTGTAACACAATCTGAGTCTGACTGAATCACAATCTGAGTCTGACAGTAACACAATCTGAGATTCAACTGTAACACAATCTGAATCTGACTGCACCACAATCTGAGTCTGACTGTAACACAATCTGAGATTCAACTGTAACACAATCTGAGTCTGACTGTAACAAAATCTGTGTTCGACTGTAACACAATCTGAGTCTGACTGTAACAAAATCTGTGTTCGACTGTACCACAATCTGAGTCTGACTGTACCACAATCTGAGATTCAACTGTAACACAATCTGAGTCTGACTGTAACAAAATCTGTGTTCGACTGTACCACAATCTGAGTCTGACTGTACCACAATCTGAGTCTGACTGTACCACAATCTGAGTCTGTCACAGTATCACAATCTGAGTCTGACAGTAACATAATCTGAGATTCAACTGTAACACAATCTGAGTCTGACTGTAACAAAATCTGTGTTCGACTGTACCACAATCTGAGTCTGACTGTACCACAATCTGAGTCTGACTGTACCACAATCTGAGTCTGACTGTACCACAATCGGATAATAAACATCAGTTCCTATTCAGTAAGTATTGACGTGGGAGTCTGTCATGAAGGTTGTGGTGTCAGCATAAACTTCATCAGAGCAAAGGGACGTAAACACAGGCAGTTCCAAGAATTCCTGTCTGCGCACGGAGATGTGCTGAACCACACAGAGGTCCGATGGTTGAGCCGGGGCAGAGTTTTGAGGCGTTTTTACAAGCTGCTACCCGAAATTAACGCATTTCTTCATTCAAAAGACAAAACGGTCCCAGAGTTGATCGACCCAGAATGGAAATGGCACCTCAGATTTTTAACAGACGTGACAGAAATGCTGAATAGCTTTAACTTGCAGCTACAAGGCCAGGGGAAACTCATTTGCGACATGTATTCCCACATAAAAGCATTTGAGGTGAAACTAGCGCTGCTTTTGGAACAAGTGAAAAAGCACAACTTCATCCATCTCCCTGCTACTCAAAACCTCTCTGCAGAGAACCCAGCGGCCCCGTTTCCAGCTGCAAAGTGTGTGGAAGCCCTGGAAATGCTGAAGGCGGAGTTCGGTGTGCGAGTCTGTGAACTACATGTTAATGCAAAAGAAATCTTTTCCAGAACCCCTTTGTTGCCGACATCGATGAAGCCCAGCCTTCTTATCAGTTTGGGTTGGCCGAGTTACAGAACTGTGATGTTCATTCAAGCCCAACAGTCTCATTGACTTCTATGCCGCCTTCCCAAACGACACAGAACCTTACATCAAAAAACAATTAATGAAGATGTCCACACTTTTTGGCAGCACGTATATCTGCGAGCAAAACTTTTCACGCATTAAACTGCTGAAAACTCCGATGAGATCAAGATTGACAGATGAACATCTGCATCAGTGTTTGAGACACACACTGATGAACATACAAATGTAAGCTCACTTTTCTGACTTGAATGAGTCATTCTAAGTATAAACAAATATAATCATAATAGTAATAATATATATATAATATATAATATAATAGTTCTGTTTCTCAGCTCTGTGGTTTTCACAGGGAAGTTGATGAGAGAGAGCTGCAAACAGCGGTGTCTACAAGCCTACTGGGTTATTTGGTAGTGTTATTTATTTCCTGACTTTTTTTCTGTGAAGAACCCTGAGAAGGTTTTTAGATTATTATTGATTCCACAAATAGTGTTAGTTATATCCAGGCTTTTTTCTGTGAAGAACCCAGAAAGGGTAATGTGGTTATGTGTGGCTTTCTGGAAAACAATACATTTCTACGTTTAGGCACCCCTGCGATTGTCACACTTTTTCTGTTACAAACTGACCCCGGCCCCCCATCAGAGCAGGGAAAAGTTATGTGGCCCTCACAGGAAAAAGTTTGGGGACCCCTGGTCTACAACAATGTTTAACAGCCAATCAGATCGCAGGAAGCACTGACCTGTTTCCATGGTGCCAAGGAGGGCGGGGGGCAGGTCGAGCGCTTTGGGTCTGACCTCCGCCAACGACAGCACCTACAGAGGGAAACATGGTCTAATCAGCGCTGAGCTCTACCTTGTAGCCCCCCCCTGTATCACCCTGTACCTTTATATTACCCTGTACCCCCCCTGTATTATCCTGGGCACTGCTACATTACCCTGTACCCCCCCTGTATTATCCTGTACCCCCCCTGTATTACCCTGTACCCCCCTTGTATTATCCTGTACCCCCTCTGTATTACCCTGTACTTTTGTATTACCCTGTACCTTTATATTACCCTGTACCCCCCCTGTATTATCCTGGGCACCGCTACATTACCCTG
>NW_019525239.1:1954272-1963111 GCF_002814215.2 Seriola lalandi dorsalis | reverse complement strand
CCCCCCCTGTATTACCCTGTACCCCCCTTGTATTATCCTGTACCCCCTCTGTATTACCCTGTACTTTTGTATTACCCTGTACCACCCTGTATTATCCTGGGCACCGCTACATTACCCTGTACCCCCCTGTATTACCCTGTACCCCCCCCTGCATCACCCTGTGCCTCCTCAAATGTTGACAGTTTGAGCTTTTTATTGCAGTGGGCAGACCTTCAGTAGGCCAGACTGTACCAAGTGTACCTTCTTTGTGGGGGTGGAGGGGGAGGAGCCCATGTTAGGCAGGGGTATGCTGTCGACGAGCTCCAGAATGTTCTGGATCTTCTGGTCCGAGATCTTAATGTGCAGCAGAGGCAGCTCACCTGACACCTTGAACCTGGAACACAGGTAAGTGAGCAGGTGGGACAACAGGTGAGTCAGCAAGTGAGTCAAGAGGTGGGTCAATAGGTGAGACAACAGGAGAGAGAACAGGTGAGACGGGATGTGACTCAGCAGGTGAGTCAATAGGTTGAGACAACAGGTGAGTCAATAGGTTGAGTCAACAGGTGAGTCAACAGGTGAGATGGCAGGTGAATCAATAGGTGAGTGAACAGGTGAGTCAATAGGTGAGGCGGCAGGTGAGACAATAAGTGAGTCAATAAGTGAGTCAACAGGTGGGTCAATAGGTGAGACAACAGGTGAGTCGGCAGGTGAGACGGCAGGTGAATCAATAGGTGAGTCAATAGGTAAGTCGGCAGGTGAGTAAACAGGTGAGTCAATAAGTGAGTCCACAGGTGAGTCGGCAGGTGAAACAAAAGGTGAGTCAACAGGTGAGTCCACAGGTGAGTCGGCAGGTGAGACAACAGGTGAGTCGACAGGTGAGTCTGAAGGTGAGTCGACAGGTGAGTCGATAGGTGAGTGAACAGGTGAGTCAATAGGTGAGTCGGCAGGTGAATCAATGGGTGAGTGAACAGGTGAGTGAACAGGTGAGTCGGCAGGTGAGGCATCAGGTGAGTCAGCAGGTGAGTCGGCAGGTGAGTCAGCAGGTGAGTCGGCAGGTGAGACAATAAGTGAGTCAAAACCAGGTGACAGTCTTACCTGGGCATCCTGGCGTCCTTCTCCACCATGCACTTGGCCAGGTGAACAGTGAAGTCCATGGGCTGGAGGATGTGTTGGACTGATGATCCCTGCAGCCGAGCCGACGCCCAGTCCTCACCTGGAGTCAACATACAGCTCAGCTGTAGGCGTTGTTGTTGTTGTTGTGTGGTTGTATGTAGTTGTTGTGTAGTTGTGTGTAGCTGGTGTAGTTGCACAGCAGTGTGTGTCTGTTGTGTACCTGACTTGCTGTAGAGAACCTGAACTCGTCTCAGCTCCACGTTGTATCTCTCATACGCTCGATCCATGATCTCCTCCAGAGAGGAAGAGGAGGACGAAGACACACTGAGACCGCTCTGCTCAACACTGTGCAACTACACACAAACAGACACACAAATAAACACACTGTGCAACTACACACAAACAGACACACAAATACCCCCCTGGAAAGAGGACCAGACCTGGAAGCTGCCGAAGTCCACGATGATGAGGTCTGACGTGTCACTGTAGAAGCCGGACTTTGGTACCAGCAGGTACGACGGCTTCAGGTCAATCCTCAGGTCCAGGACCTTTCTGGTCTCAATGATGTGAGACAAACCTGCAGAGACCACAAACCGTCAGAGACTCAATGAGGACCACATTGTCCTCCACTGGATCAACTGGATGGATGGACTCAGAGTCTCACACAATCATTTATATAAGTTGGTACCAGAAGCTGATCAGGTTCCTAGTTCTGTGTCAGGACTTCAGGTCCAGAGGTCAGTCGACTGACCTTCAGGGTGGAGCTAAAGTCCTCTCTGGTTTATGGTGGTTCTGCACTGGTTCTAGATAGAAATCTATTACATGTCTTATTGTAGAGTTGCTGTCAAAGGTTTTAGATCAACACTCAGCTGGACTGTGAGATTCTGGTCTACTGAGGTTAGTGGTGCTGGATAAAAAGTGATATGATCACCAGAATCTTGAGGCTGGATCAGAACCTGTGACCTCATGAATCTGACCTGTGGCGGTTTTCTCTTTGATCTCCTCCAGCTTGGAGAGCGTGGCCGAGGTCAGGACCTCCAGATCCACTCCTTTCCCCGTCTTAAAGAAGTCGGCCATGCTGTTCACTGTCAGCTGGAGGACAAGAGGACAGAAAGACCAGAACCAGCACTACGGTTTATTACTGGTTCCTGCAGGTGGACTGACTGACACCAACAGATGTGATCAGCTGTTTACCGCGTCGTAGATGATCTCCACCGGCTGAGAGTGGACTCTGAGCAGTTGGTCAGCCGCGCTCTCCTCTGGGTTCAACTCAAATACAACGCTGAGCAGAGAGGAGGCGGAGTCTCCTACTGAGGCGATGAGTGAAGGCACCGCCCCCTGCTGCTGTAAACCTGTAACATACCAGTGCTCCAACACTGCCTCCACCCTGCAGGACGACAGAGAGGCTCACATCAAACACACCAACATCAATCTCACTTGTTTCATCCACTTTCATTTTCCTTTGTAAAGTAGGAAACATCAGGAGCCCTGCTCTCTATGGAGACACCCACCTGACTGTGGACACACCCACCTGACTGTGGACTCACCTGACAGCCTGAGCTCCAGGTCTCTGAGATATCTTGGTGCTGAGGTCGAGCATCTGAATCTTGAGGATCTCGGGGACGTCCGGCTGCTCTCTGACCGTCACCGACGTCCTCAACAGCTGGAAGGTGACAATGACGGCGACGTACTGAAACACAGACAGTGTCAGGTTAGTCCTGAAGCAGGAACTGCAGGCGGAGTCGGAGGACAGCAGCAGGCCAGCCTACCTGTCGGGGCAGAGACAGATTGTGGGAGCTGCCGCTGTAGCCGATGGCGGTGTAGAGTTTCTCCTTCTCCTCGGCTGTCATGAGTTGATCCAGCCCTGAACCTGAATGCCACAGGAGGTGGGGTTAGTTAATCAGACCGATGGTGCTCTATCTCTTTACAGATAAATCTAAACTGTCGCTTACTCTCCATGTCCTTGCTCTCCTCCTGCTCCTCCTTCTTAGCCTTCCTCCCAAAGAGGCTGCTGAAGAAACCTCCTCCCTGCTTCTGCCCCCCCGCTGCCTTCTTGCCCACCACCTTCTGTCCTGATCGGATCACCTGTACGAGGAAGAGGGTCACATGTTAAACCAGACTCAGGTCTCTGTCTGGACACCTCAGACCGCCTCGTTATGTTTACCTCCATGTGGGCCTGTTGTCGGGCCAACGTGATGTTGAACACGTCCAGAACCTTCTCCAGGTCCTGAAGGAGACAGACAACAGAGACCAAGTCAGACCAGAACACAGATCCAGCCCTGAAAGAGTCTGAGGTCATTTTCAACAAACAGAATCAGAGAGAGCCCAGGAGACGTTTGATTTTCTCACCCAGAGTTCATACATAACCAGAAAACCAGAGAGACTCAGTGAAGAACCAGAGACTGAATAAACAAGAAGCAGTAACTAGAAATGTTCCGGGGGGGTTGATATTTAACGTCACCTGGATCTGCCGCTCTGTGTCCTGGCTGGACTTGCTGTGGCTCAGCAGTTTGGACTTGTAGGCACTCTTGTAGGCCCTCAGGTTCTCCCGGTGTTGCTTGATGTTGGACCAGGACCACATGTGACTGTAGCGCCGGATGTGGACCTCCAGGATGCTGTTGAAGCTGTACCTCCACCTGACAGAGGCACAGAAAACAAGCACACCCCCAAACGGTCAGAGAATGAATACAGTACTGCAGCGTCCCCTGCAGGCTAAAGTTTCCACTCTCTACAAGACGGACCTGTTGTTAAACTCACCAGACTCTGGTGTTCCTGCCGACGGGGACTTCAGGCCTGAACCTCCTGTAGGGGGCATTCTTCACCATACAGTCGACCGACTCCAGCAGCTCCACCATGGACAGGTACTGCAGAGGACACAGAGGACCAGGACCAACACAAGACAGTTTAAAATCCAGCACTGTGGTTATACAGAGATGTCACCTGACTGTCTCACCTGTCTGAGTCTCACCTGCGGTTTGGTCATCTCTATGGCGATGTTCTGGACCTCCAGGTGAAGGTTCACTTTAGGATTTTTCAGATCCAGATCAGCGGTTGGGTTGATGCACATTTTAGCTGAGGCAAATATCGGCCTGAAAACTACAAACATGAAACTCCTATCAGACACAGGTAACACCCACCTGTACAACCTGATGACATCACACATCAATAGCTGATTATCAGCTGACTGGAGGAAACTCACTGTACTGATAGTGAGGCAGCTGCTGGTCCTGACTGCTGATCCCAGACTTCAACTGATGCTGCAGGTGGGGGTGGGGGGGTGGGGAGCGTGTCAGCAAAACAATCAAACAAACAAACAAACAAACAAACAAACAAAAACAGAGGCCTCACCACGATGTCCTCCCATGATCCTTTGTAGAAGATGGGACTGTTGACATTCCAGTAGGCACAGAGACAGTCCAGACGGCCGAGCTGAGACAGGAGACGAGTCAGCGAAAATTATTTACCTGCATAGGTGATCAGACAGGTTCACCTGCCCTATCTGTATTAATAAAGTGACAGGTGAGGGAGGCTCAGGTAAACACAGCTCGCAGAATGTCTTTCACCTTATAGATGATCTTTGCTGCTTCGTTCAGGATACATGACTTCCAGTTCTCATCAGTGGTCTGAGGAGGAAAACAGTGACAGGTAACAACACCTGGTACAGGTACAGTAGATACTGTGTGTGTGTGTGTGTGTGTGTGTGTGTGTGTATGTTACCTGCAGGCTGAGCTCTGACAGTGTTACTCCCATAGACAGGGGGCACAGTGGGTCCAACAGCTGAAATACATCAGACACAGGTGAGATACGACTCACCTGTCCGTCACAACACTGACTCTAATGTGATAACTGTAGACACCTGGATCTGAAGCAGAGTCTGGATCAGTACTCACGTCATCTTCGTAGCGCAGATGGATGCTGCTGATCTTCACCTGCAGGTTTTTGATCACCTGAGTCGCCAGTTTCTCCACAAACGTGTCCTTCCTCTCCTCCTGAGGTTTCTCTGAAACCAACAGAAACCATGAAAAGGGCCGAGTCAGAGACCTGAGACCAGGATGTGAAACCTGTCTGAGACCAGACAGTTGAAATAGACTTGAGTAACTATCCTTGTTTGTTTCCGTTTTTATTTTCCTGTGGAATCGCAGCGTCGGTCTGGAGGATTATTGGAAATAAAATCCTTCAGGCTTCGTGTCAGACTTCACTCTTTCTAAATTTTAATGAGGTTTCATCAGAAACAGGTTTCACACTGGGGCCTAAAACCAGAACTGGAGTCTGGAGTTAAAAGGTTCATTCCAACATCTGTCCGATCACCAACAGCTGTTTGTAAACACTGTTGTTCAGTCATAATTACGCTCGTGTTAACATGAACATCTCTCCATCACTTTGATCCACAGTGAAACGTTCACTTACCTGATCTGTTGTCGGGACGTTTCAGCTTCTTCAAGCCTTTTTTGTACTTTTTATGTTTTATACGTCCTTTATGGACTTTGGCAGCGTTTAAGAGAGAGAGGAGGTTAGAGACAGAGCAGCGAGACAGAGCAGCAACACACACACACACACACACACACACACACACACACACACACACACACACACACACGCACACACAGACACACAGAGCAGGAGGCAGCAACACGCACATTCATCACCTGACCAACTGATTAGTTACAGTGATGAGGCAGGTGGAGGAACAGCCAATCACAGTTCATCAGCAGTTTAAAGATATGATGCGTATGAATGTCTGAATGAACTTTTATAAAAGTCGAGTAAATTCATGAAGGATTTAACTTTTCAATGAGTTTGGAGTTTACTCGACTTTTGTGTGTGTGTGTGTGTGTGTGTGTGTGTGTGTGTGTGTGTATGTTCAGCCTGTGAGGGACAATAAAGGCACTTTGACCTCCGAGGACTGCCGTGACACCACAGTGTCAGAACAGACTCCTGAGTCTGTACCTGTGTGATATGACTGTGACTCTTTTATCTAATCTGTCCGTCATAAATATAAATGAATGAATAAATAACTTTCTCTGTATTGAAATTTTCATAATGGACACAGTGTCTTTTTACTGCTGGGACTTTCCATTGTAACAAAATTACTGAAAGAAAACCGTCGTTTTATCTGAGTGTGAAAGTTTAATAATAACGTGTTTGTGTTAGAATCAGCTGTTTTTGTTATAAATGACGGTAATGTAACTGTGTCATCATGTACCAACAGTCCAGTGTGATGTCATCATTGCTTCACATCTGACTTTTATTCTGTATTAAAGTGTGTGTGTGTGTGTGTGTGTGTGTGTGTGTGTTACCATTGTGCGGCTCCTTGTAAACAACACTCTCCAGACTGAACAGCAGATCTCCAGTCTGAGACGCTGACAGCAAACGCAGCATGAACAGTATAAACAGGATGTTAATACATTCATCCATTCATTCATCTGACAAATCACATGAGTCTGTGGGGATCAGGTCCAGATCAGAGAGTCCAACATCTGTCCAGATGTTACACAGGTGTAAGAACATCTGTAATCAGTCACAGTCTGTGCTGAGTCCAGACTGTCTGTCTTATCCGGATCGGTCAGACCCTCCTCACACAGAGGTTACCTTAGGACAAGTGGCTCAGCTGACAGGAGCTTGCTGGCTCTGGTCATGTGACTCTGTGGTCATGTGACTCATCAGTGAGATAACCTGATTCAGGACGTTTTAATACTTTATAAAAAGCAGCTGTTTAGAGCTGATTCAGAGTCCCAGAGAATAATAAACTAAACTAACTAATTAACTAACTAATGTTGTTTTTAATCTTGTTCGCCCTCAGGGGACCAGGTCTTCTCCAGCTGTGACCTGACAGTCGACTCTGAACACACCTCACAGCTTCTGTGTGTGTGTGTGTGTGTGTGTGTGTGTGTGTGTGTGTGTGTGTGTGTGTGTGTGTGAGAGAGAGAGAGAAGCACGAAACAAAGAGGAAGCAGTAAACACAAACCACCAGGTGAACGCTCGGGTGTTAGAGGTCATTCAGAGGTCTCACCTCTCTGTGCAGCCATCTGCAGCGCCTCCTCGATGCGCTGCAACTCTCTCTGCTTCGCCTCCTGCTGGTAACGCTCCTCCTTTGCGGCATCGTACTTTATGGCTGAGGAGAAATAAAATGACATTTTGTGAGTCAGGAGATTTTTACTCCACCTGTGGCGCTGCAGGTAAACATCTGCCCGGGTAAACACCTGGGACACTGTTGGTCAAACTGTTCTCTTCCAGGCTACAGGAAGTGGTGAGTAAAGTTTGTCCAACAGTGTCCCTGCTGTCCCTCAGGTGTCCCCCAAGGTGTGTCTGTGGGTAAAGCTGTCCTGCAAACAAATGTTTGTTTTGTTTGTAAGCAGTTTGTTTACTCTCATCTCCTTGAGGTCTGACCAATATGTAACGATGATTCTGAAGAATCTGAGTCCTGCATTCTTCCAGAGTCCAGGTTTGTGTCTGGACAGAGAACCAAACACAAACCCGGACCCTGGAGCGGGACTCCGGAGCATTTCACGCTGAGACAGATTATAGCAGAAACCAGAGTCTGCTGAATGAAACCAGGACTACACAGGACGGTGGACTCAAGGGGACTGGTCAGCAGCCACTACAAGTCCAGGGTCTGGGGTCAAGACGGGCAAATCACAAGTCAAAACCCAAACGTGCTGGATCAACATGTCCCACAATAGGTCATAGGTTCAGACCAACAGCCCCAGGTCAAGAAGAATCCTCATTCTGAACCCACAGTCTAGACCTGGACCCTGACACCAACACCTGCTGTCTGTTTCCAGCTCATTCTGATTGGTTGTTAGCAAACCTCTACCCCGCCTCCACCCTGCTTCGGTTTAGCATGTTAGCTTTCCATACAATGAGAACTGTTCCCAGGACCAGGCACCAGTAAAACCTCCAGTAAGAGCAGATTCTCCCATCAGAGACCAGCAGACTGAACCAGTCTCAGGTCTGGTGACTCAGACCACAACAGGGTCCTGGAAGGTTCTGACTACAGTTAGCATTCAGAGCTAATTCAGAGCTAATTCAGCACATTTATCATGACTGAAGCTTCAGAATAAAGCTCTAAGCTAAGAAGCTTTTATTGTGAAGGAGATGCTGTGGACAGGAAGAGACCAGACTGAGGCTGAACCACCACCTGAGAACTCACCATTATATGGACTCGTTGGCAGCTGAGATCCAGCTGGAACACAGACGCACTGTATATATGTACAAGCTCCACAGGTCATCTGACAGACACCTGCCTGTGATTGGCTGATCTGTCGTGACGTGTGTATTACAGTCTTTTGAAGCAGGAAGGTCAAAGGTCACTTACTGGCTCCAGGAACAACCAGCAGGTACAGACCATCCAACGTGGCGACCACAGCATCGTTGTAAAGGTTCTTCCAGGGAATTTTCAAGGTCAGCTTCCCTGAAACACATGTGGACTCAGGTGAGACTCCCTGGTCTCTGTAGTCTTCCTAGACACACCTGATCAGAACTGAACAGTCCTGAACAGTTCTGCATTGCTAGTCTTGAACGGTCCTGGACCCAGCTCTTCTTCTTTTCTGCAGAAGTTTGTTTTATCAGTTGAGTTCAACTTAAACAGCCGTTAAACCAACGTGTTATCATCTGACGGCAGGTTTAATCTCTCTCTCACACACACACACACACACACACACACACACACACACACACACACACACACACTCTCTCTCACACACACACACTCTATCTCTCTCTCTCATACACAAACACAACCACCATT
>NW_019525239.1:1930993-1948493 GCF_002814215.2 Seriola lalandi dorsalis | reverse complement strand
CTCTCTGGGGGTCTTTAAAGCGTCGTCCCCTCAGAGAGAGTGAGAGTGACAGCAGAGTCCTAGCGACAGGTGAGTCACCTCTACACCTCTCTCTCTGCCTGTCTGTGTGAGTCTGGGTCTCTCGCCCACTGTCCGATGCAGATTCCTTTACACTTGGGGTTAGGGTTAGGGTTGTGTATTATGTTCACCTTGTGTGTATTGTGTGTGTATTATGTGTATTGTGTGTCTTATTTTTATATTGTGTGTATTGTGTGTTATGTATGATGATAATTCATGTGTTCATAATTCAGTTGATGAATCAGTACCACCTCATGACAACCTGTAAACAGCTGATCTCTTCAGCGTTCACTCTCTTAAATCAGTGAAACAGTTTGTGTTTTGTCCTCTCAGATCCTGTTAGTGGAGAAACAAGGATTGTGGGAGTTGTGGTGCAGGTTCTTCTTATTTGTCTCAGACAGCAGCAGGATGTTTGTCTCTGTGCTGCTCTGCTGTTGCTCCTTCAGTCTGCTGCATCTCTCCTCCTCTCTGGTTCATGGAAACATCCCGCTGGATGAGGGTCCGGCGGCCGGCCGACACACTGAGACCTCCTACCTTTCTGACATGGGTCAGTACCTACTAAGCTTAGAGTGCGACTCTGTTGCTATGGCTGACTTCACTTTTCAGGGATGAGCTCGCTTGCAGGAACCACAGCAATCGGTTGATGAAAGACCATCTGTGCTGGTGAAAATGCATGATCAACATCCCTCAGTAATAATAAAAAAACACTGAGAAATAAACAAATTCAAGATGAATAATAACAATAATAATAATTTCAGCATGGATCGGGTTGTTTCCAGGTTTCCAGAACACTGTGACGTGGAATGACAGCAGCCCTTTAAGAGTCTTTCTGATTTGGTCTTAGTGAGTTAGGAGTCCTCTCCACTACTTCTAACTTCTCTTAGGAGCTACTTTTAGCCTCAAAGTGCTTTGAGAATACGAGCCATGGTTCACCACCAGACCAGGTTCACGCCGAGAGACCAGGAGACGGGGCTTCATTGTGTCTGAGTTGTAAAGAAGTGTGTCGGCTGCATACGGGCAGATTATTACAGCCACCTCCCTGTTTTTCTGTCTTGTGTCCTGCAGAGAGAGGCCACGCCCCTGACCGCGTACACGACCCCACCCTCCTACCCGTCGACTCAGTGGAGGATCGCTTCCTGATGGACACGGGGTCCTATGACGAGGTGGGTGTGACTGATTTAAAGAGACAGTACACATTACAGAGCTCAGATGTTGGAGTGGTTAACCTGTTGTGTGGTGACTGCAGTGAATGTACCTGTTTCCAGGACTCGTCAGCAGCCCTGCAGCTGCAGGGTCGGGCCATGCGCTCCCCTCGTCGCTGCATCCCTCACCAGCAGTCATGTCTGGGTTACCCGCTGCCCTGCTGCGACCCCTGCGACACCTGCTACTGTCGCTTCTTCAACGCTATCTGCTACTGTCGCAGAGTCGGTCATGCCTGCCCACCCAGACGAACCTGAATGCACCTGACGATGTCCTGCCGTCAGGGGACGTGCAGGCTGAAGAACTGTTGATGCTGTTTCATGTTGTAGAAAATGTTGTGTGTGAAATAAAGGACATGTTGGGAAAAGTCTGACCTGTTTTGTGTCAGTGATTTAAAAACGTTCATGAACTCATCAATAACACAGACAGAAATGTGTTGGTGACTTTATTCTTGAACCCTGGACATAGCCAGACTGGTTCCAGTCTATGCTAAGCTAAGCTAACACAACAGAGGACACAGGGACAGGTCTGGCTCAGAGTTGAGTGGTTTATTGATGATCAGGTTGAAAAAGGAAGCTGTCAAGTCCGACACGCTCAGTTGGCGGCGATGGTCTGGTCCATCCAGGCACGCAGCTCAGTGACACGGGCGTACACGCCGGGCATGGTGGGAGTGCAGGTTCCACTGCCCCAGGACACAATTCCAACCAGAGTCCAGGCTCCGGCCTTCTGACAGACCAGAGGACCGCCAGAGTCGCCCTGAATACACAACACACCAATGAATGAATAAACAACAAGCAACACAAAGTAAAGAACCTGAGCATCAACGTCACTCTGCGTCCGCAGCACCCACCATGCAGGAGGAGGCTCCAGAGGCGCCGGCACAGATCATCAGGTTGCTGATCTTGTTGCCCCAGTAACGACGGCACTGATCATTGGTCAGAAGGGGGAGGGCGGCCTGCTGCAGCAGGGCGGGGGTGTCAGGAGCTGCAACACACACAGACACACACACACACAAACATTAGTGATACACATCACAATGGTGACGTGTGCTGAAACCCACATCAGTGTTCTGACAAAGTCCAATTTGTCATCGGAACCTGAACTCGCAGTGTGAAACCGTTGGATTGAAGTCTGACAGTATTCTGCCCCTCCCCCGCCACCCCCCCGCCTCTCAAGTGAGGTGACCTCACCATTGTGGCGGGTCAGGCCCCAACCGCTGGTCACGCACTTCATGCCTCCAGGGAAGTTGTCTCCGGTCTCGGCCACGCACACAGGGGAAACACGCATGTTCATCTGGGCGGGGCTAGCCAGCTTGATCAGCAGGATGTCATTGTTGATGGTGTAGCCGTTGTAGCGGGGATGCTTGAACACCTGGCAGGAATCGACATCATTATGACCAGCAAACACACACAAACAGGAAGACAGCGAGCCGGGGGGCGGGGTCTGTTACCCACCTTGCCAACCTTCATGACCTGAATGTCCTCAGCGGTGGAGGAGCGGTCGTGCTCTCCGAGGATCACACGGTGGTACGTCCTGCACACAAAGGAGTGAGTGTCATTTCACCTCAAAAACTAACAATAATAATATAGAATATTACTAATGATAATAATAAAGGTTTTTACTTGACATTGCAGTGAGCAGCTGTCACCACCCAGTTCTCATTGACCAGAGAGCCGCCGCAGAAGTGGAAGCCGGTGTAATCCTGAAACAACATGCACAGTTAAAACATGCACGTGTGTGTGTGTTTGTGTGTGTGTGTGTGTGTGTGTGTTTGTGTGTGTGTGTGTGTGTTTGTGTGTGTGTGTGTGTATCTGTGTGTGTGTGTGTTGTGTATGTGTGTGTGTGTGTGTGTGTGTATCTGTGTGTGTGTGTGTGTTTACCTGAAGGGACACCTGCCAGGGCCAGGAGTGAGGCACCGCCTCCTCACCGTTCACGATGCGAGAGTAACCAGTGATGACGGGAGGGATGGCGGGAGTGCCGCACCCTGTTGACATCATCATGACAAACAACAACAATAACAACAGGGCTGTTAAGGTTAAATGTAACAAATGATGTAATTGTTAGATTTTTGTTGACTAACAGCTGCATCTGGTCGTCACACTGACATTTTGGAGGGAAACATCAAAAACTAAAAACATCAAGTTGCTATTTGCTGCCTCTGCAGCTACAGCGCCCCCTGAACCTTCTCTTCTTTGTTAAGCATGCTGGGCAACAAAAGCCTCTCTCCCAGCATGCCTTGCTCTGATGTTAAAGACTTAGTCTTACCGTAGGCAGCGCCGGCGAAGGCAAGGCAGGAGAGGATCCACAGGAAGGCCATGGTTCGATCATGGGGAGTCTGTCTGAGCGAGGAGCTTTTATACAGCCAGGGAGCAACTTGATTGGACGGGACAGTACAGGAGGGGACGTCTTATCAGAGGACAGTGGGAGTCTGGACAGGTGGAGCTGACAGAGAGTTTTCTGTCTGTGGTTTAATAATAAGATATAAAAACGATGTCAGGGTCAGAGTAAGACACTTTTACACAACATTTCATTAGTGAAACACAATCAATACATAATCAATAATTAAAACATAGAAATGCATCAACATGATCAGTTAGGGTTGAATAAGTTTTCACTCAGATCATTAAAAACATCCACATGTTTCCAGATGTGCAGCTTCACTTTCTGTCATTGGGAGTGAAATGATTAGTAAAGTTCAGTGATTAACTCATTTTATCTCAGTTTATTTAAAGCAGGTGAAAACGTGTTTTTGAATGAAGATGAAACTGTACAGTTATTAACAGGTCACACCGAAGCCGCTACAGAGCTCCTTCACGTTCTAATGTGACGTGATAAACAACAACAACATTGTTACTGTAACATGTATTCAAACATTAATATTGTAACTTTATTTGAACGTTTTCATGCTGTGATAATTGTCGCTTTGTCATTGTGGATTTTTTGGTGCAACATTTGCTAACAACTGTAGATGACGATAACGAACTTCAGAGCTACACTAACCAGGAAGTAACACCTCTGGTCATGTGACAATTGACAGCAAACATGTTTCATTCAGACTATTTATTATTTCATTGTTGGAAATGCTTTTTTATATTCAGTTACATTTTTCCAACATGAACTAAAAATGTTTGATGGAATTTAATGAGTTAATTCAGTTTGTGAAGTGCAGGAAAAAGTTTCTAAAGTTTTATATGTGTTAAAGATTTTTTTACGGTTTATAGAAACAACACCATGTGGTGTGTGTGTGTGTGTGTGTGTGTGTGTGTGTGTGTGTGTGTGTGTGTGTGTGTGTGAGGTGTGTGTGTGTGTGTGCATGTGAGGTGTGTGAGGTGTGTGTGTGTGTGTGTGTGTGTCTGTGTGTGTGTGGGTTGAAGGTCAGCTGCTTCAAACATGTGTGTGTTTCCCAGCAGCAGTTTATCAGCAGCAGCTTCACCTCAACATGTGACCTTAGCAACAACAGAAGAATACACTGTCTGGGTATATCTATAACATATGTAATAAATGTAATATATGTATAATATGTAAAGTGTGTGTGCGTCACTACGTCGTCACTGACGGGAAACTAAAACATATAAACATTTAGATATATAAACATTTACAGATGTAAACATGTATTTACATGTATATGTAAACAGCTGCAGGTTGATGGTTAATTTAACACTAAAACACTGTTGTGATGATGTTGTTTTATGTATTATATGTATTTAGTCTTTACACAAAAAAAAAATACAGGAGTTAATTGGTCATTAATTAGTTTAGATTTTTATATAACTCTCTTTTCAATGTGTGTGTGTTTGTGTGTGTGTGTGTGTTTGTGTCATTAATGCATGTGTGACTGATGGTTGTTGTTGTATTTGAAGTCTGCAGCAGCTGAAGCTTTCTGTTGTCAAGGAAACACAAACATGATGATGATGTCATCAGCCATGATTTGATGGTGAATATAATGAGGTCAAGGGTCAAGGCTGTTTGCAGCAGCAGAGACCAAAGAGCTGCAGCAGAAGCTTTCTATTGATGATTGATTATTGTCATTTTCTTTTTTATTTGATCAGAACTGAACAGAATATCTGATATTGATCGGTGATATGAAGTAGTTTGTATTAATCTCATCACATTATACAAACATCTTTGTTTATTTATTGATCAACCTTTATTTCTACGTCGTTGTTCGGTTGATCAGACCTGCTCTTCTGTTCACAGCTGAGATCAGATACAAAAAGTCAACAGGTCCAGGATCAGAACTTCTTCCTTGAGATAGTAAAGGATAAGTTCCGGTTCTGGTTCTGGTTCTCGGAGCTGGTTCTTCTTCATGAAGATACCTTCAGTGTGAGGACTGTTTTCTGTAAATGAAGAGCTGTCTCACACAGGTATGACTGAAGTATATGTCTCATATTCTTTCTGAAGGTGCTGCTGGTCATTGGTGTCATACAGGTGTGTTTTCATACATTTCATTATAATCCGCCATACTTCTTCTTCTTCTTCTTCTGTGAAAATTTCAGTGCGGATCTCGTCCCACAGCTTTGAGAAAACTCAGATAAATTCTATAACAAGACATTTGGTTTGTTCAGGAATGGTGTGCTATGACTTTTCATAGTGATTTCAGTAACCGTGGCAATGTAAACTGTGAATAACGGCAAAAAATTCCCATAGAAAAGGAATAGAGAGACATTGTGAAAATGACCAAGCCCACGCCTCTTTGGAGCCACACTGCTTGTTCAAAAGAGCTGAAAGACGTTTGTTTTACATTAAATCTCATTTGCGTTTATTCGTGGGTGCAATAGGTTTTGTTCCAGTTTTGGGACTTTTGGTCGGCAGCCATTAAAACTGTTTGATATTTAAGTTGAAGCAAATGCTCATCGTTCCCTCACCTGCTCCACCCTCAGCTTAATAAAAACCTATATATATATATGTGTGTATATATATATATATACATATATATATATATATATATATATATATACATACACATATATGTATTGTCTTTGAACTGTTTAAATAAACACAACCAGTAAAATTCAAGACACAAATTCAGAGGACAAACACAGTCAGTGATGTTCAAGGTTTTTATTATCATTCACTATCCACTCTGTTGTGGGACTGCCAGGCCAAGAAGGTCAAGGGGTCAACCCCGGTGTTGGCAGCTCAGTCTCTGAGTGTTTAGTTGGCGGCAAGGATCTGGTCAACCCAACTGCGGAGCTCAGTGACACGGGCGTAGACAGCAGGAGTGGAGGTGGAGCAGCGGCTGCTTCCCCAGGACACAATACCGACCAGGGTCCAGGCGTTGTTCTTCTCACAGACCAGAGGACCACCAGAGTCGCCCTGAGACCACAACCACCCAACATTAACCATAAGTACACCGCTTCATCATATAACAAGCAGAAGAAGAACCAAATGAATCTGAATGAGACAGGTGAGACAGGGAGGTGGGCGGGGCCTCACCATGCAGGAAGTTGCTCCGGCTCCTCCAGCGCAGATCATCACATCGGAGATGTTGCTACCCCAGTGTCTCTTACACTGCTCATTGGACAGCAGGGGCAGGGCGGCCTGCTGCAGCTTGTTGGGAGTACTGGGAGCTGTGGGAGACAGAAAGCACTCAGACACACTTCTTGTGCACCTTTCAAAGTAAAAGTCTTCCTGCTGAGTTGGAGAAAACGCATCTTGGATGAAAACAGCCGGACCTGGCTCCGACTCCAGGAGCCAATCAGAGAGTCTGTTTCTCCAGGTCTCTGACGCCCCTGTCAGGTCAAACATCTGATGTAACTCACCGTTGTAGCGGGTCAGACCCCAGCCGGAGGTGACGCAGGTCATGCCATCGGCGAAGACGTCGGTGGACTCAGCGATGCAGACGGGGGACACGTTGGTGCCCAGGCGGGCGGGGGAGGCCAGTTTGATGAGGGTGATGTCATTGTTGATGGTGCGGGGGTTCCACCTGGGGTGGGTGAACACCTGTGATGGGGGTGGGGGGATTTGGGGGGGTGTTAGTGGAGGGAGCATGGTGTGTCCTGAAAGCTGATTGGCTGATGAGTTGCTCTCACCTTGGCGGGCTTCAGCACCTGCACGTCCTCGTTGGAGCCGTAGCCCTTATCGTGTTCTCCAGCAACCACACGGTGGTAGGTCCTGACAGGAAACAGGAAACAGGAAACAGGAAACAGGTCAGTTCACACAAAACAACACACAGACATAATTCACTGCAAATGATGAAAAAGTTGTTTTCTTCTTGTGCTCAGACTCAGAGCAGGTCTGAACCCAAGTAGACCTGCTGGCTGGTCTCGGGTCTTTGTTTGGTGTTGTGGTGTTGTGTTGTCATCAGGGTGTTGTCGTCAGGGTGTTGTTTTCAGGGTGTTGTGTTGTTGTCAGGGTGTTGTTGTGTTGTTGTCACGGTATTGTTGTCAGGGTGTTGTTGTGTTGTTGTCAGGGTGTTGTTGTGTTGTTTTCAGGGTGTTGTTGTGTTGTCGTCAGGGTGTTGTTTTCAGGGTGTTGTGTTGTTGTCAGGGTGTTGTTGTGTTGTTGTCACGGTATTGTTGTCAGGGTGTTGTTGTGTTGTCGTCAGGGTGTTGTTTTCAGGGTGTTGTGTTGTCGTCAGGGTGTTGTTTTCAGGGTGTTGTGTTGTTGTCAGGGTGTTGTTGTGTTGTTGTCAGAGTGTTGTTGTGTTGTTGTAAGGGTGTTGTTGTATTGTTGTCAGGGAGGTGTTGTGTTGTCGTCAGGGTGTTGTTGTCAGGGTGGTGTTGTGTTGTCGTCACGGTGTTGTTTTCAGGGTGGTGTTGTGTTGTCAGGGTGTTGTTGTGTTGTCGTCAGGGTGTTGTTTTCAGGGTGTTGTGTTGTTGTCAGGGTGTTGTTGTCAGGGTGGTGTTGTGTTGTCGTCACGGTGTTGTGTTGTCGTCAGGGTGTTGTTGTCAGGGTGGTGTTGTGTTGTCGTCACGGTGTTGTTTTCAGGGTGTTGTGTTGTTGTCAGGGTGTTGTTGTCAGGGTGTTGTTGTATTGTTGTCAGGGAGGTGTTGTGTTGTCGTCAGGGTGTTGTTGTCAGGGTGGTGTTGTGTTGTCGTCACGGTGTTGTTTTCAGGGTGTTGTGTTGTTGTCAGGGTGTTGTTGTGTTGTCGTCAGGGTGTTGTTTTCAGGGTGTTGTGTTGTTGTCAGGGTGTTGTTGTGTTGTTGTCAGGGTGGTGTTGTGTTGTCGTCAGGGTGTTGTTGTTGTTGGTTGTATTTTGCTGCACTGACCTGACGTTACAGTGAGCGGCGGTCACCACCCAGTTCTCGTTGATCAGAGATCCTCCACAGAAGTGGAAGCCGTTGGATTGCTGAGAGGAAAACGACTCGAGTAAGTTACTGAACAGAAGAAGAAAGAGAGGTATTTGTGTTTGTTGAGGTCAGCTGACTCACCTGCAGAGACACCTGCCAGGGCCAGGAGTGAGGCACAGCCTCCTCACCGTTGACGATGCGGGCGTAGCCGCTCACCTGGGGAGGGATGGCGGGGGTGCCGCAGCCTGAGAGGACGACAGGTCAAACTTTACATCTTCACTCTCTGTTATTTAAATCATTCTTCTTTACACTGAGAGAAACTGCAGCAGAGTCTCACTGAGCACAGCTGCAGGTCTGATCAATACAACCTCAGTCACTGATCAATCAATCGATCAATGACTGTGTGTGTGTGTGTGTGTCTCACCATAGGCAGCGCTGACGAAGGCGAGGCAGGAGATGATCCAGAGGAAAGTCATGGTGGTGATGATGATGATGATGATGTGTTCAGGATGGAGTTGCTGTTTTATACCTGAGCCCTGCCCGGCCTCAGCCAATCAGAGCGTCTGCTGGTTTGTCCAGCTCAGCCGTCAGCTGGTTATCAGACCTGTGGCAACGGTGTCGTTCCCACGGGTCACATGTCCCAAGCTGCTGCTGTCTGATTGGCTGAAACGTCTGACAACATGTGGATGATGCACCAGAAACCAGTTAGCAGATCTGTTTTTATCCAAACTCAACTTTATTTAACTTCAGCATGTGAACATGAGTCTGATTCATGATACACACATGTTCATGTGTTCATGTTAATGTTCATGTGTTCATGTGTCAGTGAATTAACATCAGTTTTAATGCGTTTGTTCTCAGTTTCAATTTCTCTGTTTACACCTTAAAACCTTTAAGACCACCTTAAACACTTTAAACGTTCAGCCTCGTCCTCTGAACTTGGTGGAGCTTCAGGTGAGTCACCTGACTGAGAGACTTCATGATGCTCCATTACAGGTTTCTGTAGAGAAGTCTAAAACCACCAGGATCCACATCAGACCAGGACCACAGATGATCCCCTTCAGAGCCAGAGGGAGTCATGAGTATGACCACACCCCAGACCTGTACTCAGATCAGGGTCTGAGGGAGTTCACCGACAGTTCAAAGGTCGCAGTAAATTAATGTGAGTGAATCTGGATAAAGCTTGTTAAAAACACAATCAGCTGTTTTTTTTTAATAAACAGTGAAGTTGATGGTGGTGACCACAATCCGCCCCACCCTCCTGTGTTTCACCTGTGTTCAATCACCTGTGTTCAATCCCCCTTGCCTCCCTGGTGTGTATTTAGTCTCTGTGCCCCGTCTTGTCTTTGTCAGTCTGTCTGCTTACAACCCCATGATGTCCTCCGGTTCTGTTCCTGTCGTTCTCCAGTTTTGTTCTTGTTCCCTCAGTATTTCCAGCCTTCTGTCTCTCATCTCAATAAGAACTGATGCAGGAAGGTTCTTTGATTCACTGGGACTTTGATTCTGAATAATTAGTGAGAGGTTTATTTCTGACCTTCTAACCAGCTGTTGGTCCAGACTATGAATCAGCTGGAGATGATGTTGTGATGATCTGATCATGTCACAAGGATCATATGTCTAATAAACCTCATAGTGTCTGTAATGGTTGCTAGGGTTCTATCAAACAGGAGACTCCACACTGATATATGTATGTATATATGTGTGTGTGTGTGTGTTTGTATGTGTGTGTATATATATGTTTAATAGATAAATAAAAAGATGAATAAATAATTTATCTCTCATGTTTTTATTACAAACATGTTTCAAAACAGAATTCAGTCTAAAACAACCATGTACACACACACACACACACACATTTAGACATAATGGAGTCAGCAGCTGTTAATGTGTCACATGTTGATAAAACTGAACAGTCACATGACTGAAGATCAGTGAACTGAATGTGACTGAGACATTTACATTTAGTCATTTACACTTTTATCGAAAGAGACACTGAAACTTCAGACTCTTCTTCGGTTTAACAGGTGAAGAAGATCAGGTGAAGTCCAGTCAGACCATCTGGACCGAGGTGGTCTAATGACACACCTCACTCATTAGAGGAACTCAGTGTCTGAATGAGTTCAGACCCACAAGTCGCTCTGAAGGCAACAGGACAGAAGGACCCTGATCCAGGAGCTCGTGGTCCACAAGGAGGTTGACAAACAGCAGAGCGACATGTGATCAAAGACCAGACGAGCTGCTCCTGGACCATCTGTCAGGGTTTCACTGTGAGGGAAACATCTGGACCAGGACCTGATGTTTCTGATGTTGTCCTGGAGACAGATGCGTCGTGGTCAGAGAAGGAGAACTGGTCATCAAACATGGTGCCAGGTGAAAAAGAGATTTTAATGTGACTGATTGATCAACTTAAATTGATTATTATAAATCACTTAAAGATCACTAAACTTCATCATAGTTAGTTGAGGTTTAACTTTCTCCTTACATTGTCTTTTTTCAAAATAAGAGCGCAGTCAGCGTAACAACACACCAAAGCTCTGACTGAGGAGAATTCAGAGGAACTGATCCTCATCATGTGGATCTCTGACATCATCAAGGTGTGTGAAACATGTACCACCTGACCTTGAGACCTGAACCTGAAGCAGGTTCAACAGAGCCAGGAAATCTTTTCATTATCTAGTTTAAATGAACCTCACACCTCAGCATCGACTCTGTGAGTAAGACCAGGTGGTCACATTGAAGTCATTCACAAACAAGGACAAGTCCACAAGCAGCAGAGCAGCATATTTACAAAGAAGAAACTGTAATATTAGGCAAGAAGAAGAAGTTCATCACATGATCCAGAAACTAGATTTAATATCACTCATCATCTTCAGGACACTGTCTCAGAAGTGACTGTGTGAACAGGGCCAGGTTTCCTGACAGAGGTCTGGGAAAGTGTGGATTATCAGCAGCTGAGGAGGTTAATGATTGGTCAGGCTGAGGCAGCTGAAGGTTGTTGATTGGTCGGTGAGTCTTTCGGGTATAAAAACAGGCCGTGTGTCCTCGCTGCCTACAGAGAGCCTGCAGGTGTCTGAGCTGATCCAGAGATGGACGGGGGGGCTGCAGGTCAGTCATGCAAACGACTGTCGTTGACACTTGGAGCACAAAAGGGAACCAGTGACATCATCATCCTTGTGAACGCCCACAAGAGCTTAAATACCTGGGTCTCCACACCAGAAAGTAGGACCAGTCCCGGCCTGGTCAGATGCGTACACGAACTGATGAAGCTTCTTGGACGAGAGGTGAAACGTCTTCACAGACAAACAACCTCGTCCAGTTGTTTTCAATTTAAAAACTCCTTCAGGACACGATGACCTGGACAAATGAGAATATACACAGGCTCATACACACACACACACTCACAGACACACTGACACACACAAACACTCACACGCACGCTCACACACACACACACACACACTCATACGCACGCCCTCACACACACGCTCACACACACACACTCATACGCACGCCCTCACACACACGCTCACACACACACTCATATAGACACGCTCACAGACACACAAACACACATACACTCAAACACATACTCAGACACACACTCACGTACGCTCACTCACACACACACGCGCTCTCACACACACGCTCACACACACACACACAAACACTCATATAGACACGCTCACAGACACACACACACAAGCACGCTCGCTCACACACACGCACGCACGCTCACACACACACAACACACGCACGCACGCTCGCTCACACACACGCACGCTCACACACACACACACACACACACACTCACACGTACGCCCTCACACACTCACAGACACAGAAAGACACATACTCACAGACACACACGCTCTCACACACACACGCTCACAGACACACACAACAAACACACACTCACAGGCACGCTCACAGACACACACACTCACGCACGCTTACAGACACACACACACGCTCACTCACACACACACACACACACACAAACTCGCACACACTGACACACACACACAAACATACTGACACACTCACGCACACACAATTACAGACACACTCACACACACGCACGCTCACACACACACACTCACACGTACGCTCACACACACACACACACACACACTCACACGTACGCTCACAAACAAAACAAAACAGACAGAAACTGAGCAGCTGCTGAAAATGATCATTTTAGTAACAAACTGAGAGACTTGGTAAATGTGGACTTTCTTCAGCCTGTTTCCTGTTTGTTTGATGAAGTGTTCGAGACCTGAACCTTATGTTATAGAATAAAAGTGACTTCACTGTGATGATCTGATCTTCTCTGTCTCTCATTCATTTCCACAAACTTCCTGAATGAAAGGAAACTGGTCTAGAACAAATGGAATTAGAGAAATGAGGCAGTTTAACGAGCAGCTGGAAACAAGAGACTCATTTATATCATTTGACTTTCTGCAGCTCTGTCAGCTGAGAACCTTCAGAGAAGTCCAGTGACTGACAGACAGCTGCACCGACCTGTGACCTTCATGACCTTTGTGACCTGGTTGTCAGTGATGGATGGGTTAAATAAATCTGAGGTCCACTCAGTACTATCAACCAGCGCACGTTTGTTAGATTCTCATTATAATGAGGAGACATGTTGTTGATTCATGTAACAGGAACTCGTCATGCAGCTGGTTCCCAACGGAGAACAAAGTGACGAGAACATGTGAGAACATCATTGTGTCGACTGATGATTTCAAACAGGATCAGACTGAACTGTGTGAAACAGAAGGTGAGTGATGAACGTGTGAATAAACACTCAACAGCAGGTAGATATCAGCACCGTGAGACCAGGACCAGGACTCTCCTGATCATCAGGACCGGCTCAGGACTGAGGAAAGAACACACACACACACACACACACACACACACACATTAACACGTCATTGTATCTCTATCATAAATCATCAGACAGGAAATGAACTATCATCTGTAAACACGTTGTCTGATCACCTTCTGTTGTTGATCACGTCTGACATTGTTTTTATCCACGTTAACTACTAACTATACTAGTACTACAACTACTGTAGTAACTGTACTAACTGTAGTAACATTAATAACTGTACTACCTATAGTAACTGTACCAACAGTAGTAAGTGTATTAACAATAGTAACTGTACTAATTATAGTAACTGTACTAAGTGCAGTAACTGATGATTATTTATTGATCACCTTGACTTCACATCATGTGACAGGTGCAGTTCTTCAGTTCAAACCAGCTTCATTGTTAATAAAGTGAATATCAACTGTAATAAAACCATGTCACAGTTTCTTATCAGGAGACTTCAGACTGCCACTGACTACACAGATACAGCTGAACAGGAAGTTCAAGCAACTGTCTACAAAATAAACCTGGTTGGTCAGCAGGAGTTTAGAAAAAAGAAAAATGACACTAAAAATACTATTAAACTCACTTTTTAACTGTTTTTCACACTGAGCTCTGACTGAAGATGTTATATGAAAAATCTGTTTTTATTTGAAGTTTTTCATCAAAACTTTATTCATGTCTGTGAATCACTGACTGTAATTTCCCTCCATCCTTTTTCACAGATGAGAAGTGAGAAAACTGGATCCAGATCCATCAGTTAACAGATTGAACTGGACACATCAGGGCTGAGTATCACTGTTTGAGGAGGAGGAGAAGAAGAAGAAGTAGTAGTAGTAGTAGTAGAAGAAGAAGAAGAAGAAGAAGAAGAAGTAGTAGTAGTAGAAGTAGTAGTAGTAGTAGTAGTAGTAGTAGAAGTAGTAGTAGTAGTAGTAGTAGTAGTAGTAGTAGTAGTAGTAGTAGTAGTAGTAGAAGTAGAAGTAGTAGTAGTAGTAGTAGTAGTAGTAGTAGAAGTAGTAGTAGTAGTAGTAGTAGTAGTAGTAGTAGTAGTAGAAGTAGAAGTAGTAGTAGTAGTAGTAGTAGTAGTAGTAGTAGTAGTAGAAGTAGTAGTAGTAGTAGTAGTAGTCAAGTCAAGGAGTGTATGGTGGTTTTACTTTGACAGTCCCTGACAGGAATCAGTATTTCATGTCTCCGTCAACCTGCCGTGTTTCCAGGAGTCTAGAGTCCGGACTCCGCTGCTGGACGTGTTTGACCTGGATCATGGAACTGGTCTTTCAGTCAGTCCGTCACGGTCTTCCTCTCTAACCCTGCAGCGCCCGGAGCTCCAACATGCTGCAGCCGGGAAACAGCTCCTCCGGCTGGGCTGAACACCTCGAGTCCAACCGGTCCGAGGCGGAGGACGGCGGGTCCGGGCCGGAGGCGGTGATCGTGCCGGTGGTTTTCGGGCTGATCTTCGTGGTGGGGCTGGTGGGGAACTGTTTGGTGATGGTGGTGATCGGGAAGGTGAGGTACAACAGCGGTGCGGGAGGAGGGGGGAGGCGCTCAGGCAGCCCGACCAACATCTTCATCCTGAACCTGGCCGTGGCGGACCTGAGCTTCCTCCTGTTCTGCGTCCCCTTCCAGGCCACCATCTACTCCCTGCCCCAGTGGGTGTTCGGAGGGTTCGTCTGTAAGTTCGGACACTACTTCTCCACCGTCAGCATGCTGGTCAGCATCTTCACGCTGGTCGCCATGTCCGTGGACCGCTACATCGCCGTGGTGCACTCCAAGAAGTCTCCGTGCGTCCGGAGCCGCAGGAACGCGCTGGTCGGGGTGTGCGTTATCTGGACGCTGTCACTGGTGTGCTCGGTGCCGGTGGCCCAGCACCAGGTCCTCACCAACCACCCCACTGCCCCGAACAGCACCTTCTGCTGGGAGCAATGGGCCGGAGTCTCCAGGCACAGCTACAAAGTGACGCTGCTGATGATCGGATACGTGCTGCCGCTGCTGCTCATCAGCTGCTGCTACACCAAGGTGAGTCCAGCACTCAGGTAACCACAGAGTCCCGCTCATCAGCTGCTGCTACACCAAGGTGAGTCCAGCACTCAGGTAACCACAGAGTCCCGCTCATCAGCTGCTGCTACACCAAGGTGAGTCCAGCACTCAGGTAACCACAGAGTCCCGCTCATCAGCTGCTGCTACACCAAGGTGAGTCCAGCACTCAGGTAACCACAGAGTCCCGCTCCATATCAGCTGTGCGTAAATGGCAACAGTCCTGTAAGGCTAGGCTGCATAGACTAAAAATAAAAACTCAGACTGCAGGTCAAACATTCATCTAACCATATGAAGACATGAAGACATGTCTTCTGGTCTGAATGTCATGTGTTCAACCGACTGATTAAACAGCTATTAAAGGATGTTGCTGTTGACAGAACAGACATCATGAGCAAATGCATATTTCCTCTAGTTTTAAATATAAGACTAATAATAAACTAATAATTTGATGTTAGTTTTTTTCAGTATTGACTCTGTAGCTGTTTTTAGATCATCACCCTTTGTTTCGATATCTGCTCAGTCAGTGTCTCATGTCTTTTGGACACCTTAATGTTTACTCTATATTGTTTTATATCTACACAAATGTTTTAACAGTAGATGTCGGCGTTAATGATACTGAACATGGAGCTCAGCTCAGTATCCATGTCCTTTTTTTATTTTTAAATGTTCTCATTTAGAAAAGAGTTATGTGTTTGTTTATTCACTTTATGAGAGATGAGTTAGATTGTGATCAAGGATTCCTGTAATAAAATATTTTATTATCCTTCCTGCTGACTGGTCTTTTTGCTCAACACCAGCTCAATTTGGGATTAAAATGATATATTATTATTATTATTATCATATTATTGTCTGATGAGTTTAAGTCAAAATCCCCAGGAATGATAATCACTTTACTCAAGTCCTTCACTTCCTTTAATATTGATTTAAATCAATAAAAAATAACCATAAGAACTTCGATCACAAGGTGGCGGTGTCTAACTGTTACTGTTTAACTGTCTGTAACTGTCTGTCTGTAACTGTCTGTCTGTCTGTCTAACTGTCTGTCTGTAACTGTAACTGTCTAATTGTCTGTAACTGTCTGTCTGTAACTGTCTCTTACTGTTTAACTGTCTGTCTGTAACTGTCTGTAACTGTCTGTCTAACTGTCTGTTACTGTTTAACTGTCTGTAACTGTCTGTCTGTAACTGTAACTGTCTAATTGTCTGTAACTGTCTGTCTGTAACTGTCTGTCTGCAACTGTCTGTAACTGTCTGTTACTGTTTAACTGTCTGTAACTGTCTGTAACTGTCTGTCTGCAACTGTCTGTAACTGTCTGTCTGTAACTGTCTGTCTGCAACTGTCTGTAACTGTCTGTCTAACTGTCTGTTACTGTTTAACTGTCTGTAACTGTAACTGTCTGTCTGTAACCGTCTGTCTGCAACTGTCTGTCTGTAACTGTCTGTCTGTCTGTAACTGTCTGTCTGTCTGTAACTGTCTGTCTGTCTGTAACTGTTTAACTGTCTGTAACTGTCTGTCTGTAACTGTCTGTCGGTCTGTAACTGTTTAACTGTCTGTAACTGTTTAACTGTCTGTAACTGTAACCGTCTGTCTGCAACCGTCTGTCTGTAACTGTCTGTCTGTAACTGTCTGTCTGTCTGTAACTGTCTGTCTGTCTGTAACTGTCTGTCTGTCACCGTCTGTCTGTCTGTAACTGTCTGTCGGTCTGTAACTGTCTGTCGGTCTGTAACTGTCTGTTCGTAACTGTCTGTCTGTAACTGTCTGTCTGTCTGTAACTGTCTGTCGGTCTGTAACTGTCTGTTCGTAACTGTCGGTCTGTAACTGTTTGTTTTTTCAGGTTTTGTTTCATCTTCATAAAAAAATGAAGAACATGTCAAAGAAGTCTGAGCGCTCCAAAAGAAAGGTGCAGTCCTCTTCCTCCTCTTCCTCCTCTCCACCCTGCTCCTCCTCCTCACTCTTCAGCCCAGTCTTTGTTTTGTCTCCCTGACTCGTCCTCACCTCCTGACTTCATGTCCTCCTCCTTCTTTAAAGCTTCTAAAACGTTTCACTCATCAATCTTCTTTTGATCACGATTGTTTGAACTCTGAATCAGTTACTGTGCCCACA
>NW_019525239.1:1921808-1929308 GCF_002814215.2 Seriola lalandi dorsalis | reverse complement strand
TCCATGTAAATAAGTGGAGCAGTTGGTTCCAGAGCTGTGGGAGGAAGTAAAATTATAATTGTGTAAAATATAATTAGTAAAAGTTGGATGAGTTGAGTTTGGAGATGAGTCACAGTGAGGTCAACACACAGTGGAAGCTGCTAACAGAGAAGGAAGCAGTCTGTAGAGCGTCTGTAGAGTGTCTGTAGAGCGTCTGTAGAGCGTCTGTAGAGCGTCTGTAGAGCGTCTGTAGAGCGTCTGTAGAGCGTCTGTAGAGTGTCTGTAGAGCGTCTGTAGAGCGTCTGTAGAGTATGTTGGGGAGTGTCTGTAGAGCGTCTGTAGAGCGTCTGTAGAGTATGTTGGGGAGTGTCTGTAGAGTGTCTGTAGAGTGTCTGTAGAGCGTCTGTAGAGTATGTTGGGGAGTGTCTGTAGAGCGTCTGTAGAGCGTCTGTAGAGCGTCTGTAGAGCGTCTGTAGAACGTCTGTAGAGCGTCTGTAGAGCGTCTGTAGAACGTCTGTAGAGCGTCTGTGGAGCGTCTGTAGAGTGTCTGTAGAGTGTCTGTAGAGCGTCTGTAGAGTGTCTGTAGAGCGTCTGTAGAGCGTCTGTAGAGTGTCTGTAGAGCGTCTGTAGAGTGTCTGTAGAGTGTATGTAGAGTGTCTGTAGAGTGTCTGTAGAACGTCTGTAGAACGTCTGTAGAACGTCTGTAGAGCGTCTGTAGAGTGTCTGTAGAGTGTCTGTAGAGTGTCTGTAGAACGTCTGTAGAGCGTCTGTAGAGTGTCTGTAGAGTGTCTGTAGAGCGTCTGTAGAGTGTCTGTAGAGTATGTTGGGGAGTGTCTGTGATTTCATTTTAGAAGAATGGAAGTGTTTGCAGTGTTCAGGTATGTTAAACATTCCTTTGGTCCTTGAACACACCCTGGAGATTCAGACTGACGTTTCTTCTCTGTTCCCCCTCAGACGGCTCAGACGGTCCTTCTGGTCGTCACCGCCTTCACCATCTGCTGGACGCCCCACCACATCATCGCCATGTGGGTGGAGTTTGGCAACTTCCCCTTGAACGACGCCTCGTTCGCCTTTCGTATTATCTCTCACTGCCTGTCCTACGGAAACTCCTGCGTTAATCCCATTCTCTACGCCTTCCTGTCCGAAAACTTCCGCAAGGCCTGCCGCCAGGTCTTCACCTGCCATTTCCTGTACCCACCACCGCCCCGAGGCAAGGTGGTTCGGTTCCGCATGGAGAACTTCTCCACCACGCAATCCACCACCAACATATGAAGGACTTGGGGAGTGATCAGATAAATGACGAGAACACATTGATTTCCTCCAGAGGAAACAGGAGTGAGGGCTGTGTCCAAACAGATCAGAGGCTGATGCAGTTCCTCTTCAGCAGTAGCTGGGTCACATGACAACACCACAGCACGTGATTGGCTGAGGACAGTGTCTGTGGACAGCTTTGTCTGGGTTTAGAAGAGCAGAAGAGAGAGATTAGTTAACATCACATTTACCAGTGGAAACAGAAACTTTCACAAATCACTGCTGTTCTGTGAAAACCAGGAATCAGCCCCTTTCACAGTTTTAAAGTCAAGTTGATATGAGTTGATATTTTCTAATAAATTGGTCCAAGAACAGTTTTATCATCTTTTGAGAAATGGACAGTAGCTGCAGTTTCATTTGTTTCGAAGTGGAATTTTCCCTCAGTTGATCTGAGAAATATAAAACCTGCAGACACGGGTCAGTACAAGCCGAGCATGTTTGATTTAATATGTTGACGATATTGTATTATGTTTTATGTTCTGTGTTTGCTTCATAGTTTTCACCGGACATGAACAACATGTTCAGGTCTAGGCCGCCTCTCTCGGGGTGTTGTGGAACTTTGTGTCTTTTGTATTTAAAATGAAAAATGTATTAGATTATTTGAAGATTTAATTTGCTTGTTCTTTGATTTAGAGACGATCAATAATTTATAGTTGTGTTCCATAAATATAAAATATATTATAAAAATGATCATAGCTTTAAAAGATTTTTGAATCAATATGCAGTGTCATTTCACTGTACCAAGTTTAGCTGTGTAGCACAAACAAAAGGTGTGTGTGTGTGTGTGTGTGTGTGTGTGTGTGTGTGTGTGTGTTCCAGTAGCGGCAGACAGGAAGTGGACTGACAGTTTCCAGTTGAGCAGCACATGGGAGAAGACTGTGCTTGATCTGTAAAATGAATCTGCATGAGATATTCAACTTTGTGCATGTGGGGAAAAATAATAATAACAGTGTTTGGAGACAAGATTTGTATTTGTTTAAGAAGAATGTGAATCAATGCAAATGCTCAGTGGTGAGTTTAAACAAAGACACAGGGAAAGAAGAAATGCTTATATGGACGTCTGTGCACAGAGATCCACAGTGCAACACTCAGTGTGTGACAGTTTTGACCCTTGTAACTAGGGATGCACCGATCCACTTTTTTCACCACCTATACCGATATCTGAGGTTTAGTATCTGCAGATACCGATACCGAACGAAGCGCTGAATTATTACCTATCAAATGGTCTTATAGTGCGAGAAAAAAAAAAATGGGATCATTCTTCTGTGCATATGATTTGACTTCCCTTTTCTACAAAACAAATAAACAGATATAAATGTTCTCTTATTTATTTAACAACTGTGCACCAGTACAAAAATCTTAAACCAATAGCTTCTCTAGCTCGGTCAAACAACATGTAAAAAGAAATACAAATGTCACTGGTATAAAATCCAATGTAAAATTAAATACAATAAATAATAAATAATGACGGAGCTGAAATTGAGAAAATAAACAATAGCTTTACTGGCTTGGTTGGTAGATCAGCTCTTTACAATGTTTAGTGCAAATGGGAATTAAACATGCATTTAAAAAACAGCTGAATAAACCAATAGCTTCACTAGCTTGGTCAAAACTAAAAAAATGAATAAAATAAGAGGTAGTCCAAATTTGTCCGTTTTTTTCAGCACTAAAAGGGGATGAAGGCATTTAGCATCGCGCTGTAGCACGTAGCTCTCATCCAGCCAGTGTGCAGTTAAACTTAAAGGTGACACGGGGGAAACGTCAGAGCTCCAGATATCGGTTGTAAAACTCAGAGCTTTGGCATCTTTTATCTTCTCTGATATGTCTTTACACACTTTTCCTCAGACATGTATTTCCGGCTCACCATGTCGTACCGTGGCTCCAGGTGGCTAATTAGCAGCCGGAATCCTTCGCCCATCCATAACGACGAAGTTCAGTATTCTCTCTGTGATTTGTTTTGCCTGCACGCTGTTAGTTGGAAAATGTTCACTTCTTTCTTTCATCTCCATCAAAGTTAGCTGCTTCATACCTCTGCCCTTTTGTTTGTTGAGTTCAATAAACTCGGCATGCTCCTTGACATGAAACTTCTGGAGGTGTTAGATTAAGTTGGTGGTGTTGTAGCTGGAAGATTTAACATTCACGCCACAAGTATTGCATATGGCCGTCGGACTTGCTGAGACAGCATGAAAAACCGCCAAATTTCCGATGCTTTCGCTCGCTCCATCCTGAACAATATGGCCGCCTTGTCTTGTTTGCGTATGACGCACTCACAGCGTATAACACAGAGCTAAAATGAATAGATCGCCCCCTATTATCGGGTCCATTGTCACGATACCCGATCTAGATTTTTCGATCCGATATTGTTATCGGTACCGATACCGATAACAATATCGGATCGGTGCATCCCTACTTGTAACTTCAGTGTGTGGGAATTTTAGGGCACAGCATGTTACAGCTTACTTCTGTATCGGGACACAGATGTTGACAAAACCTCTTCCTTTTATACGTCTTTGTTTAACCTCAAAACTGATCATTTGTTCATCGTTTCAATTCAGACTTTTTGAGAAATACAAATCTCTTCTACACAAGCACAATTTTTCCACATGCAGAAACTTGTTGTGGAGATTTATTTTACAGGTTAACAAATGTTGATTTTCAACTACAAACATTGGAATTATTTGTTAAGGTCAATTAACAAGCTCAAAATAATTTTGACCCTAATTTGAGCCTATAAACATATGGGGTGGAGTCATGTGCATGACTTACCATTTCTTCCTGGTTTCGGGGGATGATAAGATGAGGAGAAAATGAAGCATTCTAAGGACTTAAATACATAAAAGATGCATCAATCCTCCATTTAACCCTCATTTAGCATACACTAATAAAAACGAGACTTATTCATACATCTGCACAAATAGCACATGTACTTTACTCTAAGATTTGTCCATGTGTAGAAAAGATTTCTATTTGTAAAGAAAAAGAAAAAAAAGAAAGATCTTAATCTGAACAAACGCCACTAGTGGTGAAGCAACACAAAGACACTGAAAGAGGAAAAGCTTCTGTCAAAGTCTTTGTACATATACGAAGCACAAAACTGTAAAACTTGGTGCTCAAAATTCCTGCAAGTGTGTGACACTGAGGTTACAAGTAGAATTTAAATTCAGGTGAAAATAGGATCTAAATTCAACTTGTAACCTCCATACATTGGCAGATTTATGAAGGAAAGGGCAAACTGCAGGACACATGGTCCTGGGCAGGATATAGCAGCATGAGGACGGGATCATGACATCACAAAGGCAGACTCTGAAAATAAGGTTTATTGCCAGGTAGGTTTTCACTTGCAAGATATTTGGATTGGTGTAGTATCCAATTAATGTATTCATAGGAAATAACAATAAAAAGGTAAAATACTGCAACACTAAAATATAAATATACATAGATACATATATAAGAAAATAAAACAATGGAAACGATACTACACAACTATGTACAAATGTGATTTGGAATGACAAAACTCCTGCTGGGCAAGATGTGCAAAAGGTATTGATTAGGGGATGTGCAAAATATCACAGTATAGACAATATCTGTCATGTGCAGGGATCATACCTCCAGGTGTTGATGTGATGTGGTTGATGATTGATGAGGCCAGATGCAGAAGAAAAGGCTGGTGCTGGTCCATCACTGGTGGTGATTAGACTGGACTTCTGGTCCTGATACAGACAAACATGTGATAGGACAATTAGTTTAGATCATACAAGTTCTTTATATTCAAACATGTTAGGCCTGTAGTGTGAGTATAATAAATTATGAGCAGAGATATGAATATGCAAAAATACATACAGTATTATATTATGAGATAAATGCAAGGAAAAGAAGGGTAAACAACTAGAGGTGTGATAAGAAATCAATGTACACAGACTATATAACCAACAGATATGGATATACTGTAAAATACATAACCAATATAGGCAGAGGTATATTCATTATTAAGAATCAGCAGTATGAACATGTTTACACTGTGGGTCTGATTTAATCACAGTGGTAAAGTCTTACTGTTAAAGTGAATGACAGCATGTTACTCACCTGGACCCTCCTCACTGAGTCTGGACTCTCAGCTGTTGGTGAGACAGGTGGAGGCGGTATTACACCTGTACTGGCTCAGGTCCTGATAAAGACAGAGGGATGCTGAAAGCTCCTGAGAAATGTAAAGACCTAGTTCACTTTCAATCATGGCTGATCTCCTAACTAATGTAAAGTGGTTACAACATGGTGTATTCACTCGGTCTCCTGGCTCCATACAATCTCACGTTACAGTCAGGTACAAGATGAGCCTGAAGTTACTGACGTCACTAGCTGCACACGTCATTAACAGCGGAGAGCAACAGACACAATCCTACTAACCGCTAAAACATCTATAGACAACGTCAATATCACCACCTGAAATGTTTGTCAGTCGTTGCACCATTATACTGTTAGCTAAAGAGCTAGCATTGATGCTACTCACCAGGCTAACAGGAAAGTTGTGAGCTCGGCATCAAACCGCATCTCTTTCCTCTCAGCAGCTTCTCCAGCGGCGGGAAGACACATCCAGATTTACCCTGTCGCTTCTTTTCTTTGCCGTTGAACGTGGTTTCTTGTCGGAGCGGTTGTGGCCCTTTATAATTTAACTTCAAATAAAGTGCAATAAATGACAATAAAACCGACAACGCCACCCTTTTGTTTTAAAAGAGGTAAGAGTGTTCTCAAATAACTAAAAACAGCTAAAAAGATTCAATACAAAGTTCAAGGAGCAACGTCATTAAAAATGTTCTGACACAGTTTTTAATAAATAATTAAAAACCGGAACAAACAAATAGCCAGTCTAAGAATAAACCAATTACTGTGGCGCCACAAATAACCAGGGTTAAAATGAACCGAGTTAAAACAATGTACACAACACAGAGAGATGTAGCCACTCCTGGGCCGATCCATACGCCGCTTCTTCCTCCGCGCGCCAGATAACGATCAACACACGGCCCTTGTTCGCGCCTGTTCGTTCTCTTACTCACCGCGAAGGAGGAACTTCACTCCCGCCACTGCAGCTGTAGCACACGGCATGACGGCTTCCTCCCCGGGCGGAACCATCTGGTCTGGGCTCTTCTTGTGTCCCGACCTCGTCTCGATCCAAACTACCTATAAAAAACGCTGTTCACCTGCTCTCGTGCCAAACCCCGTGTCCACGGAGGTGCTCTCCTTTGATTGGCTGAGAGCCGAGCTGTCCGATTAACCAGGTGCAAAGTCTTTGAGCTAATTTGACCCACTTCCGCTGTTTCAGTCCTAAAAAACACACACAACACAATATTAATAAAGTATCAAGAAAACAACTCATGCAACATAAACAAATAATTCAAAATAATCAAACCATAAGGAAATCAAAAATCAAATCCAGGATTAAAAACAAACACATTTCTGCCAACTGACGGGATGCAGATGAATATCGTGTTTTAGGAGCTTCAGCCATTCCTGTGTTTCTGTTGGTAACTTCAAGCGCTGCCGGAAGTTGTTCTTCTTCGTGGGACTGAGGGCAGACTTGACGCTCCGCTGACTCACACAGCGTCTAGTGTCACAAAGTGGTATTACAACACAGGACAGGTCGAGGCTGGTGCGCATGCGCATTTCAGTAGATGACTGAAATACAACAGATGGAGATCTTGATCATGACGTCATCACTGTGGCTGCTTCACACACTGTTGATAGTGTTCATTCATTTTTTGAACATTTGAAACTAAAGTTCTGGCCACATCTTATATTGCACCTTTACAGCACAACCACCAAAGCTGACATTTAAAAGTGAAGCTACATGTTCTTTGTTCACACTGTAAACCAACTTACAGTTTTGACTCTTAAAACAAAGACATTGAGCTTAACTTGACTGATATTGTCACATTTGCAGCATACAAAACATTTTGAAATTGCTTTTACAGTATATAAATCTATGCTTGGAATATAAAGAGCGAGTTCTTCCCTCCCAGAGACCAGGAGAGAGACGGGGAAGAACACCTCCTGTCCTGGGAAGGAGAGTCTCCAGAGGTGAGATTCACTTCTGATATCAACAACTGCTGCTCCGTGCTGCTGATTGGCCGGGGGCGGTAAGAGAACAATGCAGACAAGTGTGTGTGCGTGTGTGTGTGCGTGTGCGTGTGTGTGTGTGTGTGCGTGTGTGTGTGTGTG
>NW_019525239.1:1919997-1921739 GCF_002814215.2 Seriola lalandi dorsalis | reverse complement strand
ACACACATTTATCAAACGGAGCATCTCACTCGAGGCTCCGGTTGCCAACAGGATCCGCGCGCTGCAGCTGCTCCACAGCTGTAATAAACGTGGCTCTATAAAATAAAAGTATTTATTTATTTTATTTCTATTTATTTATAAAGCTATTCATTTATTCATTATTTGCCCAATAATATGTTTATATTTACATGTATTTATATATATTTCTACATGTATTACCTAATTTATTTATTTCACAGCTGTATTTATTTAATTATGTGTTAATTTATTTATTTCATTTTGATTGAAATGGCATTCCATAGTGTGTGTGTGTATGTGTGTGTGTGTGTGTGTATGTGTGTGTGTGTATGTGTGTGTGTGTGTATGTGTGTGTGTGTGTGTATATGTGTGTGTGTGTGTGTATGTGTGTGTGTGTGTATGTGTGTGTGTGTGTGTATATGTGTGTGTGTGTTTGTGTGTGTTTATATATGTTTATGTATATTTTTGTGTATATGTGTGTGTGTGTGTGTGTGTGTGTGTGTGTGTGTGTGTGTGTGTGTGTGTGTGTGCGTGTGTGTGTGTTTATCGAAGCAACTGTCAGTCCCTCAGAAATGTAGAGAACAGTGTGAGAAGCTTCACAGACTGAGAGAAGTCCACTTCACCGAGCGGACCCGGAGGACCCGGCTGAGTTCGGGTTTACAGACTGGACCGCTGAGTGAGGAACAACTGAAGTTCTGCAGCTTCTCTTCTTGTGGAGGTTTATTCAGGATCATCGCAGATCAGGAGGTAAAGGCTCAGATCCGCATGTGGTTCAGGTCTGTGACTTCAGGTCTGACTCAGATCTGATCCACCGTGGGGAAGGGAGAACGACACGTTTACGACGGGTCGTTTATCAGGTCGTTGCAGATTCGGTCCAGACTCGGTCCAGACTCGGCCCACACTCGTTTCAGTAGCAGTATTGTGAAGTTCCGCTGACACAATGCACGGAGAGATTCCTACAGTTGATAGAAATGATTCATCTGATTAACAAAAGTGAGATTAATTTATTAATAACGGAAGTGACGTCAGATACTGTAGACCATAGTGAATGCCAGAGATGATCCAGGTGAAAAGCAGCTTCAGGTTGTCCATGACCAGCCCAGTGTCCGGATCAATGAAGGAGGAGATCCGGTCAGTGTCGTGACGTCAGGACAAACAAAAGCTAAAAATAGAATCAATCAGATCGATACTGAAGTGAAGAGATCATCTGATCTCAAAACAGTTTGTGTCTCACTAAGGATCTGATGCTGATGTTCTTTGACTGGTGAGTAGCTGGAGCCTATGAAATGCCATTTTAATCAAAATTAAATACAAACATAAATAAATACAGCTATGAAATAAATTCTGAAATAAATAAATTAGGTAATAAATGTAGAAATATATAAATATATGTAAATTGAAGTATATAATTGAGTCAATCAATAAATAAATAGATTTATAAATAAATAAATAAATAATTTTATGATTTTGAATATATACCTTTTTAACACACACATTTATCAAACGGAGCATCTCACTCGAGGCTCCGGTTGCCAACAGGATCCGCGCGCTGCAGCTGCTCCACAGCTGTAATAAACGTGGCTCTATAAAATAAAAGTATTTATTTATTTTATTTCTATTTATTTATAAAGCTATTCATTTATTCATTATTTGCCCAATAATATGTTTATATTTACATGTATTTATATATATTTCTACATGTATTACCTAATTTATTTATTTCA
>NW_019525239.1:1915864-1918364 GCF_002814215.2 Seriola lalandi dorsalis | reverse complement strand
ATGAGGGTCTGGATTAAAACAGGTCTCACTGGTTCTCACTCAATATTTACTGTGACTAACTGACAGAGTCACTGTTGACTCAGGATCAGATTGAACACCAGGTCCATTTATCTGTCAGATCCTACAGCTTTTATTTTGGTAAGTTCTGTTACAAATCATGATGCTTCCTGTTTATGTAGCTTCTGATTGTGTGGTGCTATAGATGTTTAACACTGAGGTCTGTACAGCTGAGGAAGGACTGAACACACGCACATAGCTGACTGTTAGCTAAGCTCCGCCCCCACACAGTGACTGGCCAATCGCAGCTCAGGTACATTCACAGGTTTGTCTGTCTGACTGGTCTCACATCTGTCTCTGTCTCAGCAAGATGGACAGTAAAACCGCCCCAGCAGCTGATTGGAGGAGACCTACAGCTCCTCCCACCTATTCCTCAAGCCAATCAGAGACAGCGGCAGGGTCAAGGTAAGTCATCAGAGACAGAATGGGACAGATACAGCACTTAATACTTTCCTATCTGCACAGTGACTTTTAAAAGAAGGAGCACAATCAACACAGCCCACTCAAGGGAAGCTGTGCAGCTTTCTACCATGTCACACTGTCTTCATCAGCAGATCAAACCTAATTGACTCAGAGGTTTGACAGACGATCGTGTAGACAGGCGAGACATAGTGATGAGGTCTTTACTGACACTGCTGGTCGTTTGGATCCAGGTCAAGTCCTCTGGACCGAGCCGGCTTCCTGTCCTTCAGCACCATGTCCTGGATGACTCCTGTGATGTGGTCCATGTCCAGGAAACAGCTGGACTTCAGCTCACTCAGTCTGTCTCCTCTGGACGGAGCCCACGTCAATGGAGACAGGTGGGACACTAATAATAAAAATGATGATAATAATAATAATTTTACTGGGTATGTTCAGGCTTTGAGCTTGTGTAAGCAGGAAGTGTGTGTTAATGTGTGTGTGTGTGTGTTCAGGCTTCAGACGCTCTGGGAACAGGAAGTGTGTGCAGTCGGTCTACAGAAAGCGTCTCTGACTCGAGTCTTGCTGCGTTTCCAGGGAGACCGACTTCTTCTGGTCCTCGTCATCACCGTCCTTTTCATGTTGGCCCTGTTTGTTGGTTCAGTGCGTCTCTTCAGCATCACAGTGTATCCATGACAACCACCACAGTGTTTCACAGTGTTTGTCACAGTGTGACATCACGTCTCCGTGTCCTCTCTGTGTTTCTTGTCAGGGCGTCCTGGTCCATGAGATCCTCAGTTACGTGGTCCACCCGGAGATGTGGTCGGTGTTCGGGGGCGTGGCTCTGAGTCTGGTTCTGGTCTCTGTGGAGCTGTTCAGAGTCGGCTGCCTCAGTCTGAGCTGGGCCATGAACCTGAGGACAGGGATCAGGCTGAAGACAGGTTTCTGTATGCTGGGCTTCAACAAGATCGTCTCTCTGAGGACACACAGCGGAGTCTCTTTGGGACAGGTTCGCAACAACCAACAGAAATAAATGAGTGTGAATTTATTCACCTTCACAAACTGAAGGACAACTTTATTGGGAAAATATTTTAGCTTTTACTTTCAAAATATTGTAACTTTTATTGTAAAATTATAATTTTGACATTTTGTCGTCTTGTGATTTACCAGTGTTTTTGTTTTTTTTTTGTTCTTAAAATACATTTTCTAAATGTTTTCCTAAATGTTCTGTTTTTAAATGGACAGTGAAGCTCAGCTGATGCAGCTGGAAACATCTGTATAATAAGCGCCTGTGTGTCTGCCAGATGGTGCGTGTCCTTACCAGTGACAGTTACCGGGTGTTTGAGGCCGTCCTGTTGGGTCCTCTGGTGCTGCCGTTCCCTCTGCTGCTCATCCTCTGCTCCGTCTACTCCTGCTACATCCTGGACTACACCGCCCTCATCGGCTTCTTCATCTTCCTCATCTTCATCCTGCTGCAGGTCTCTGGACACACCGTTTACACACATCACAGTCAGGATGTGGTTAGCTTAGCTTAGCATAAAGACTGGAACCAGGTGTTACTATGACAGGGGGAGGCCTGGCGCTCATCAGTAGGACATCGTCACGTGGTGTTGAACTAGATTATTATTGGTTAATATCAGTTCATCAGCGTCTCCTCTGAGACGTCGCTGCATTCATTTTCTGTGGGAGTTTTTTTATGTTACATCGCCATAGTGACGTCATATCACACCTTCCCCGATCCAGCCGCACGATCTGATGTACAATGTGTTTGAGTTTGAGCATCATCATCATCATCATCAGCAGCATCATCCGCATGTCTCCATCAGTGACGAGGAGCAGGAGTGATACAGGGGGTGGAGTTTAATTTGTGTGTGTGTCTGTGTGTGTGTGTGTGTGTCTGTGCGTGTGTGTGTGTGTCTGTGTGTGTGTGTGTGTGTCTGTGCGTGTGTGTCTGTGTCTGTGTGTGTGTGTGTGTGTGTGTGTGTGTCTGTGTGTCTGTGTGTCTGTGTCTGTGTGTCTGTGTGTGAGATAGAGAGAGAGTGAG
>NW_019525239.1:1906822-1914026 GCF_002814215.2 Seriola lalandi dorsalis | reverse complement strand
CTGATTGATGGAAGTGACAGAGACAGGTGTGTGTGTGTCTGTGTGTGTGTGTGTGTGTGTGTGTGTGTGTGTCTGTGTGTGTGTGTGTGTGTGTCTGTGTGTGTGTGTGTGTGTGTGTGTGTGTGTGTGTGTGTGTGTCAGTTAGTGTTTGCCAGGCTCATTAACGTGTACCAGCAGAGAGCTTCAGCCATCACAGACACTAGAGTCCGAACCGTGAGCGAGGTCCTCACCTGCATCAAACTGATCAAGATGTACGTGTGGGAGGAGTCCTTCGAGAGGAAGATCACAGGTATGAGCTTCATCACAGAGTCTGAGGGACACGGTTTTGGGCTGGAAACATTTGATTAAGTGAGGAAAACTGTCCTGACTGTTTTCCGGTCAGAGTGAGACGGACATGTTCGGTGACAAGAGGTTTCTTAAAACTGAATGATTGTTGTGACTGACTTTGAGATGAAGAAGAGAAACATGCCAAAAACTGAGGGCCCCACGGGTCCAGACGTCTGTTTGAGGACCTGGTTTTAGGGTTAGAATCAGGTTTAGGCTTTTAGTATTTGATGCAATGACTGTTCCCCACAGGGATAGTGAAATATGTGTGTGTGTGTGTGTGTGTGTGTGTGTGTGTGTGTGTCAGAAATCAGGACAGCAGAGAGAAGGATTTTGGAAAAGGCTGCCCTCATCCAGAACTTCAGTGTGACCATCAGCCCCCTCGTCCCCATCATCGCCGCCACCTGCACCTTCATCGTTCACACCTGGTTGGGTTTGCCTCTCAGCACCAGCACAGTGAGTTCAAACAGCTGATGTACCTGCACACACCTGTGTCTCCTCGCTGAAGAGGTGGGGCCTCTGACTGTTGCTTTTGGAGGGGAAGGGTCAGAGAGATTGAACTGACCGTGGAGCTCTTCCTTCTTCAGGCTTTTCCTGTCGTCACCATTTTCAACTGCATGAGGTTCATTCTGTCCATGTCGCCCACGGCGGTCAAGTTCCTGGCTGAAGCTGCTGTTTCAGTGACTCGTCTCAAGGTAACCGACACCTGACCGAACCCCGACGTCTCCTCCTTCAGCCGTGTGTCAGCTGATTCTGTCATTCTGGGTTCAATGTGGACCGATGGTTCTCCATTACAATTAAATCTAGTGCCAAGGATTTTAGTTTGACTTTCTACCTTCACATTTTGGTTCTGTCTCTCTCTGTGTGTGTGTGTGTGTGTGTGTGTGTGTGTGTGTGTGTGGCGGCTGCAGAGGTTACTGCTGATAGAGAATCCAGAGTCGTACGTCATCCAGAAGACAGACCACAGGTCAGAAGCCATCATCATGGACAAGGCCACACTATCCTGGACTAAACCACTCCACCCCCACAACACAGAGGACAGGGACGACCTGGATCACAAAAGCAGACACACTGAAGTGATGCCCACCCTGAGAAGTGTCTCCTTCACCCTCAACAAGGTGACAGTGCTGACTGTGTAGTTGTTACCGGTGTGAAGCTGTGAATGAGTGTGGATCAGAAAGGGTTAAACCTTGCTGGAGTTGTTGCAGGAGTCGGAGAATGATCTGAATCATTGGACAGTGACGTGTGCAGCTCTTTCTGATGTGGTTCTGTCCTGTTCACAGAGCAGAGTCCAGTCAAACCCTGGACTCTGAGGCCAGGAGGCTTCATGTCTCACAGCTGCTGCCATTCACCTGACTGTGATCATAAAATAATGTTTATCATAACAATATTGATAATGATTATGGCATTTTACATCAAGCATGCGTGAACTGTCATTTAGATCAGCAGTTTTCAAAGTGTGTGGTGGGCCTCCCCTGGGGGGCGCCATCGACCTTCAGAGGAGGCACAGCATGAGAAAAGTAGACTAGTAAACTAGACCAGAAGACTGTAAACATCTGGGTAGCTAAACTCATCTCCACATGTGGCTGCATGGATCATTTTTAGGTCCTACAGTGAGAGGAGTAGTATGATCTAGGTTTCTTTCTACATCAACCTCCTGCAGGGCTCCGTCTTACACCCATCTTTACTAGTTTCACACCAACACAGTTTCATTTTTCCCATCCAGCATAAATAGAAAATACTCTTGCACTGTGATCTGAAGTCCATGTCGCAGTATTTCAGCACTGGCGAGCGCACAGAGCGTGCACTCTCTGCCTGTTACGCACAAGCAGAGTCAGCTGAAGATGCACTTCAGATGTTTGGATCAGTTAGAATACAGCCTCAGAAGGTCACACACAATGTTAAGACACATCCATGACATGTCTCTGCAGAGAAGTGTTCCCTCAGCTGTCCTCATGTTCTCTGAGGGGGGGTCACTTTCCCACACTTTGAAAACCCCTGGTTTTGATAACTCTGTTACAAAGGATGTATTGCAAATGAATGTGGAAAGTCCAGATGTGACACTCTGATGAGATCTGGTCTTCTCTGACAGCTCTCTCCACCAGTCAACCTTCATCTGAAAATACTCTGTAACCCAGAGATGAGGGCGTTCCACTGGACACAGATGTTAGCAGCTGGGTAACATCATGCTCCTGAGGTGTTAATGATGATGTGTATCTCTGGTGCAGGGCAAACTGCTGGGTGTGTGTGGGAATGTTGGCAGTGGGAAGACGTCGCTGATCTGCAGTCTGTTAGAACAGGTGAGTTACCTGAGTCTACATCATGTTCACCTGTGAACACAGATGGACTCACAGAGGATCTCAGCAGGTACAGACGTGATGTTGTCTTGTGTATCAGATGCACCTGCATCAGGGATCAGTCTCAGTTAACGGATCGATCGCCTACACCTCCCAGCAGGCCTGGGTCTTCTGTGGGACTGTGCAGGACAACATAGTGATGGGGGAACCTTTGGACCGCTCCAGGTAAGAAATAAAGTGTCCCCCTGATGTAAAGGAGGAGTGGATGTGCAGTGACGTGTGTTGCTGCTCTGCAGGTACGACAGAGTCCTGAGCAGCTGTAACCTGGAGGCCGACCTCCGCGTCCTGCCTCACAAGGATCAGACCGTGGTGAGAAACTCAACCTGACACCTGACTGTCTCTTTGTTTCATGTTAGTGGCTGTCCAGGTGACACACCTGGAAAAACCTGCAATAAAATATCATTTAGGCGTAGGAGTAATATCCCGCTGAAACTACAGATGAACATGACTGACAAGAACATCAGCAAATATTCACATCTGACAACAGACAAGGTTTAGTCTTTGTGTCTCCAGACTCTCAGCTGCTGTAGAATCAGCCTGAGGTGTGAAGGTGACAGATGCAGTGTGTAACTCTGTGTGTTCAGTTAGGAGAACAGGGGGTGAGCCTGTCGGGGGGGCAGAAACAAAGGATCAGTCTGGCCAGAGCTGTCTACTCCAACAAAGACATCTACCTGCTGGACGACCCGCTATCAGCTGTGGACGCCCATGCAGGGAAACACATCTTTGAGGAGTGCATAAAGAAAGATCTGCAGGGGAAGTCCATCATACTGGTCACCCACCAGCTGCAGGTAGGTTCATACTGGTCACCCAGCAGCTGCAGGTAGGTTCATACTGGTCACCCAGCAGCTGCAGGTAGGTTCATACTGGTCACCCACCAGCTGCAGGTAGGTCCATACTGGTCACCCAGCAGCTGCAAGTAGGTTCATACTGGTCACCCAGCAGCTGCAGGTAGGTTCATACTGGTCACCCAGCAGCTGCAAGTAGGTTCATACTGGTCACCCAGCAGCTGCACAGTAGCAGGTTGCTCTCTGCAGCCTGATCTCATTTTAAAGGCCTTTGAAAGACTTGAACGTCATATGTTTCATGTGCACAGGTCTTAACCCTTGTGTTGTCTTCACCTTCTGTATACTCCCCTTGTCCTCAGGGTCAAAAATGACCCGCCTTCACTAAACCCCTAAAATAAAGCAGCTTAATTTAATTTTAAACACCAAATCTATTTGCATGTAGAAACAACCTGTCATGCATCACAAACTGTGTGAATATATTTTCTCTCTTCACAGTGCAGGAAGACCACTCATTTTTATTACAACACAGCTGTCATAATCGTTTTCTTTACTAAAGGAGGGATTCATTATTAATATTATTTCTTAAGGTACTGCAGAGCTGGTAAACAAGAGATAGTACTTGTTTAGCCTAAGAAAGTGGCAGAAATCTGCAGGAAGTAGTTTTGAATGCATTTCACTGAAGGCGCTCCCAGTAACATTGTACAATTAGGAATTAAACAACAAAATATATATCCCAATATTGTAACCATTGCTCCCACCCACACAGTGTGTAAACACAACAAACAATAGATAACAATGAAATATACAAAACCAAAATGTGAACAACATAAATGAATCAACTAATTAGCACATGCAGGGCGGTATGCAGCTGTTTGGCTTTGCAGATATATTTCTCTCACGTGCAGCAGGCAGTGTGTGTTTTACAGGCCAGGCAGAACTGACCTCTCCTCCTCTTGCCCCAGCTGGGGCAGAGGCAGGGGCAGCTGAGCAGGGTTAGAGAGAAGTCGGGGGTACTGTCACCTGCAGCACCTTCACAGCCTGCGAGTGTGGAGATGATAGTAAACAAAGCTTTCAAGAAATATTTATTTTGTGTCTGAGTCATGTACGAGCTCGTGAAGAGGCGACGCTGCAAGTTCTCCTGTCTGAGATCAGGCAGCAGTCTGTGTGTGTGTGTGTGTGTGTGTGTGTGTGTGTGTGTGTGTGTGTGTGTGTCTGTGTCATTTAGATATTTGAGTTTTCTCTGCTGTTGACCCGAGGACAACACAGGGGTTAAATATGTTTCTTGCTGTAGACAGTAACATTGGTCATAACCTTTGTTGTTTTGAATCTCATTGACCCGACTGACAGACACAAAATGACTTCAAGAGACAAGAGAGTGGTTTGGAGTTGTGAGTCCACCTGATGGTCTCAACCTGGCTCAGTATGAATCTGATCTTCTGTGTCTGTGTCTTTGTGTCCTTCAGTACATGGAGTTCTGTGATGAGGTCCTGGTCCTGAAGGACGGCTCGGTCCTGGAAACAGGAAGTCACCTGGACCTGATGAAGGTGGAGGGACACTACGCTGAGCTCATCACCAAACACCTGAAGGAGCAAACCACAGTAAGATCCAGACCGTCACAGCTGCTGCAGAACCATGTGTTCAGTCAGGGTGTGATCCAGCTGAAGGGGGGGTGTGGTTTGTTTCCGTGACGATCCAGCTGAAGGGGGGGGTGTGGTTTGTTTCCGTGACGATCCAGCTGCAGAGGGGGGTGTGGTCTGTTGTGGTGTGAAGACACAGAACATGTCTCAGGGTCTCAGTCGTTGTGCTGCTTCCTGTTTCCAGCCTCAAGAAGAAGAAGAAGACAAGAAAAAGAAGGAGGTGGAGCTGAACGGTCACATGGACCGAGGCATCGTCAATCCAGGTACATGAGACATGGGGACAGCTCTTCGTCTCCTTCTTCCTCTCCGTCTTCCTCTTCTTCTCCCTCTTCCTCTTTTTCTCCCTCTTCCTCCTTCTCTTCCTATTGTTCTCCCTCTTCCTCTTCTTCTCGTTCTTCCTCTTCCTTTCTGTCCTCCATTGATTTGACATCCAGATTCTCCTTGGAGATGAGACTTAGCTGTTTACCTGTAGTCTTCAGTTGTAGGTGGTTACTCTCAGGTGTTTAGCTCCGCCCTCTGTTGATGATGCGTTTTTCTCTCTGGACCTCACAGCGTTGGACATGACAGATGAAAACACAGACGCACCTTCACCTGACTGCAAAGGTAAGTTCACGTCTGCCACTCACTGACCGAGGACATCTGTTAGCATTTCTCTGATGACCACAGTTGTTACACGACCCCCCCCCCCCCCCCCCCCCCCCCGTAAGAGATCATTAACATGTGTGTTCTCTGCGAAGCCGCTGATCAGCTGATCGATCAGGAGAACAGCACACGAGGTTTGGTCACATGGAGAACGTTCCACCAGTACAACAAGGCAGCAGGAGGTCAGCACACACACACTGACACGCCAAATGAAAACAGGAAGTGATGTCAGCCAGCACCTTCAAAATAAAAGCATTACACTTATTTTTAACTTCCTGCAGGATTCTGCGTGAGCTTCTTCATCCTCCTCATCTTCATCGTCCTCATCACTAATGCAGCTTTGAGCTACTGGTGGCTCAGCTACTGGCTCTCCCAGGGTCACGGGGTCAGACACACACACACACACAAACACATTAAATCCAGTTTCAAAATGAAAGAATTGAAACTTCAAAAAACTTTAATAACAGACATTTTTCATCTGAGAATTAGTAAACAAACAATTACTTGTTAAGCTGATCAGATTAATCAATAATCGCAGTACTGATCATTTCAGGGAGTGTGGTGTCTGTGAGGCTGTTTTATTGTGAAGATGTAAAGTTGTTGTGTCGTTCCTCAGACCGCCAACGTGACAGCATCGGAGCAAGGCAACGTCTCAGTGAACAGCGACCTTCTGTTCTACCAGCTGATGTTCGCTCTGATCATCGTCCTCCTGCTGAGCGTCTGCACGCTCAAATGTCTCTGCTTCATCAAGATCACGTCCCACGCCGCCACCACGCTGCACAACGGCCTGCTGAGGAAGGTGAGACTGGCCACTGAGACACCGTCCTCTGGTCTGTGTACCAGGTGTTGTTGTTGTGCGACTGTAGTTGTGATCAGGTAATCGGTCGGCGTCTCCCTCAGGTCCTGGACAGCCCGATGAGGTTCTTTGAGTGGAATCCGATGGGACGCATCCTCAGCTGTTTCTCCAGGTACCAGGACGAGGTGGATTCTTTAGTCCCTCACCACCTGAACGCTCTGCTTGTCTTCTGTCTGATCGCCGTCTGCGCCTGCGTCGTCACCTCCGTCATCTTCCCCATCATGCTGCTGCCGCTAGTCCTCCTCATCACGCTCTTCGCTCTGCTCCTGAGGTGAGTCCTCCACTGAGCTGATATAATCTACCACTGCTGACCTCACCTACAGGTGTTTTACCTGAAAACTCACCTTTGTTCAGTCTGAACATCTGTCTGAACATCTGTCTGAACATCTGTCAATGTGTCTGAACATGTCTCTGAACATCTGTCTGAACATGTCTCTGAACATCTGTCTGAACATGTCTCTGAACATGTCTCTGAACATCTGTCTGAACATGTCTCTGAACATCTGTCTGAACATGTCTCTGAACATGACTCTGAACATCTGTCTGAACATGTCTCTGAACATCTGTCTGAACATGACTCTGAACATCTGTCTGAACATCTGT
>NW_019525239.1:1871659-1905969 GCF_002814215.2 Seriola lalandi dorsalis | reverse complement strand
ATGTGTCTGAACATGTCTCTGAACATCTGTCTGAACATGTCTCTGAACATCTGTCTGAACATGTCTCTGAACATGACTCTGAACATCTGTCTGAACATGTCTCTGAACATCTGTCTGAACATGACTCTGAACATCTGTCTGAACATCTGTCTGAACATCTGTCTGAACATGTCTCTGAACATGACTCTGAACATCTGTCTGAACATCTGTCTGAACATGACTCTGAACATCTGTCTGAACATGTCTCTGAACATCTGTCTTAACATGTCTCTGAACATGTGTCTGAACATCTGTCTGAACATCTGTCTGAACATGTCTCTGAACATGTCTCTGAACATCTGTCTGAACATCTGTCTGAACATCTGTCTGAACATGTCTCTGAACATGTCTCTGAACATCTGTCTGAACATGTCTCTGAACATCTGTCTGAACATGTCTCTGAACATCTGTCTGAACATGTCTCTGAACATCTGTCTGAACATGTGTCTGAACATCTGTCTGAACATGTCTCTGAACATCTGTCTGAACATGTCTCTGAACATCTGTCTGAACATGTCTCTGAACATGTCTCTGAACATCTGTCTGAACATGTCTCTGAACATCTGTCTGAACATGTCTCTGAACATCTGTCTGAACATGTCTCTGAACATCTGTCTGAACATGTCTCTGAACATGTGTCTGAACATGTCTCTGAACATGTGTCTGAACATGTCTCTGAACATCTGTCTGAACATGTCTCTGAACATCTGTCTGAACATGTGTCTGAACATGTCTCTGAACATCTGTCTGAACATGTCTCTGAACATCTGTCTGAACATGTCTCTGAACATCTGTCTGAACATCTGTCTGAACATGTCTCTGAACATGTCTCTGAACATGTCTCTGAACATCTGTCTGAACATGTCTCTGAACATCTGTTTGAACATGACTCTGCACATCTGTCTGAACATCTGTCTGAACATGTCTCTGAACATGACTCTGAACATGTCTCTGAACATGACTCTGAACATCTGTCTGAACATGACTCTGAACATCTGTCTGAACATCTGTCTGAATATGTCTCTGAACATCTATCTGAACATGTCTCTGAACATCTGTCTGAACATGACTCTGAACATGACTCTGAACATCTGTCTGAACATCTGTCTGAACATCTGTCTGAACATTTGTCTGAACATCTGTCTGAACATCTGCAGGATGTTCCTGAGAAACATCTGTGAGTTAAAGAAGATGGAGAACATCAGTCGTTCTCCCTGCATCTCTCTGTGCTCCTCCATCGCTCAGGGCCTCAGCACCATCCAGGCCTACAACAAGACATGGCAGTACACACAACTGTAAGAACATCTGCTTCAGCATCTGTGTGAATGTCTGTCTACATCTGTCTGAATATCTGAGATCTGCTTTAACATCTGCCTGACCTCATTAGTAAACTCAGGCTCTCATCTCCTGCTGAACAAGACATCCTCAGTTTAATGCTGGCGCCCACTGTCAGTCAGCAATCGCACATTGCCCACACACACTCATATTGAGCACCAGGTTCAGCGCCTGGCCCCAAGGACACTTCAACTTCCTGGAGAAGCTGGGGATCAAACCACGACCTTCTAGTTAGTGGAAGAAGATCAGTCTTTTACATTAAGATGTTTTTATCCAAACAATCATGTGTCTACTGAAACCTGAAAACAACGTTAATGTGGACTAAACTTTTCTGTGGTGAACCGACCATGCCCACGTTGACCACCCCCACACTGACCACGCCCACAATGTCCCCTCCCATACTGTCCCCGCTCACTGCTGCCTCAGGTTACATCACCTCCCTGAATGATTCAGTTTAGTTGCACCAGCTGTTTTGTTCAGAAGCCAGATGTTTCTGAGCTAATTGTCTTTGTCAGTTGGACATTGTGTTCACTGACAGTCCAGAGATACAACTGTGTGTGTGTGTGTGTGTGTGTGTGTGTGTGTGTGTTGCAGGTTTCAGAGACTCTCTGACATCAACGCCAACCACTTCCTGCTCTTTAACTACGCCATGCGTTGGCTGTGTTTCCTGGTCGACTCTCTGTGCGCTGTCATGGCGCTGCCGGTTGCTCTGCTTGTCATCTTCAGCTCCAATGATATCCGCAGCCCCCCCATGAAAGCCCTCGCCCTGTGCTTCATTGTCCAGGTAAAACTGTCATCCAGGTGAAACATACTCAAAGGAAGAAATAAAAAGGACAGTCGTCCATCAGACTGTGGATATGAAGTAATTCATGTACATAACTGCACCAGTCTTTGACCTCTGACATGTGACGTCCCACTCTGGAAATTGAATATAATATAAATAATATTCAGATATAAAGTGACGAACTGAATCTGATCCAGCTAATGGTCTGTGATCCATATAAAGTACTGTGTGTGTGTGTGTGTGTGTGTGTGTGTGTGTGTGTGTGTATTGTGGTTCCAGCTGACCAGTAACTGTCAGTATATGATCCAGTCCCTGATGGAGGTGGAGGCCCGGTTCATCTCTGTGGAGCGGCTGCTCGAGTACATCACGGTCAGTTAGGAGGGGGGAGGGGTCATCACTGTCTGGGAGCTGGATCCTGCTGGTCTGGTCTGGTCTGGTCTCACATTAGTCACAGTCAGTGTTGGTTGTGATTCAGGGTTGTGAGTCAGAGGGCTCTGGGCCGGTGGGCCAGGTGGACCAGGTCTCAGAGGACTGGCCTCGGTGTGGAGCCATCACCTTCCAGGACTATCAGATGAGGTACAGCCAAAACTCACCTGTCGTCCTCAACGGGCTGCAGCTCCACGTCAGCGGCGGGGAGAAGCTGGGCATCGTGGGAAAGACCGGGTCTGGTAAGAGCATGTGACCCATGTCCCAGAAGAAACTGTAAAGCTGGTTATAGCTTGTATAATCAGGTGTAGTCAGGTGTTGACCTCCTGCTGTGATGATGAGGTGCTGCAGACGTAACGGGTCCTTGTGGTCCAGGTAAGTCGTCTCTAGCGGCGGCTCTGTTCCGACTGGTGGAACCAGCTGCAGGAAGGATCCTGATCGACGGAGTGGACATCACGTCCATCAGTCTGTCTGACCTCCGCAGAAAACTGTCCATCATCCCCCAGGACCCTGTGCTGTTCACCGGGACTGTCAGGTAACCTCACCTGGTCCTAAGACCCTCATTGTCACGTTGTCAGAGACAGGTGTTTGAGTGTTTGCTGGTCTGCAGGTACAACCTGGACCCGTTCAGTGTCCACAGTGATGAAGAGGTGTGGGCAGCTCTGGAGAAGACCTACATGAAGGACACAGTACGTCTGTCTGTCCCTGTCCCACCTGTAGCTGGTTCAGGAGTCTATGACGACTGATCAGCTGTTTGTCTCTCTGTGATCAGGTCTCAGGTCTGGATGGGAAACTTCAGGCCGAGCTGACGCAGGACGAAGGGACGGTCTCTGCGGGACAGAGACAGCTGATGTGTCTGAGCCGAGCTCTGCTCCGAAACTCCAAGGTCTGTTTACATGTCTGTCTGTTTACCTGTCTGTTTACCTGTCTGTTTACCTGTCTGTTTACCTGTCTGTCCCTCAGATTATCCTGTTGGACGAGGCCTCGGCGTCTGTTGATGCAGAGACGGACTCTCTGATCCAAATCACCATCAGAGACTCCTTCCAGCACTGCACCACACTGACCATCGCTCACCGCATCCACACAATCCTGCAGGTGGACCGGGTCCTGGTCCTCGACCACGGACAGGTAACTGCAAGTCCAGTTCAGTGTGACCGGGTCTCTGTAGAACTGACTCTGGTCGTCATTCAGACCTGAGACCACGACCAGGAGATTAATGGAACCAGGTCTGACTCTGGATCCTGATCCTCCTGCTCTGATGTTCAGGGTCAACATGGATTTGTAACAGACTGTGATGTTCCAGCTTCCTGTGTGACCTCTGTGTGACCTCTGTGTGACCTCTGTGTGTCATCGTCCTGCAGGTCATAGAGTTCGATCATCCAGACGTGTTGAAACAAAGACCAGACTCGCTGTTCTCCTCCCTGCTGACTGCTGCTAACACTGTGATGTCCTGAAGTCTTCAAACACACCGCAGCGTGATGCCCAGAACAAACTGATTAGCTGCAGTTTTCAATCTTTGGTTCAATTTTACAAATTATTATTTTAATTTAAAACATTTGAAATAAATTGTATTTGTTGTTTTCAGTGTTTCATTTATAATAAAAGACGATCAGCTGTTGTTTGTGTTTACATTACTGATGTGTGTTGTTGTGTTGTTCATGCCACAGACTGAGATCTGCTGAGTCCAGAGGCATGTACTGTGAAGAAAGTTCAACATACCCGGGATAACTTTAAATTATCCAGCTTAACTGGACCTAACATTGACCGCCCTGATAACCGGTACTACGAAGCTGGTTATCACCTGGCTCAGTTAACCCTGGGTTTACCTGTCCAGGTACGAGCGCGTTCATGTGAAAGAGGCGGAGTTGAATGAGTTCTTAATAAGATATGAGAAGAAACGCTGATACTTCCCGGTGAGTTCCGCTATAGCAACGTCCAAAAGTGATATTCAGCAAGGTGAAATATAAACAATATGATCACGATTGGAATAAAAAAATATTATTTCCATGTCTAAATGTAATTTCTATAAAAGTCAGAGAAGATATATTGTAAACAAGTGCATGTTATCATCACGTTGGAATATCTTTTCTCTTTGTCTGACGATGAACAAACTTATGAACGTGATGCAGAGAAGCTGCTGCAGAGAGGAGAGAAATTAAAGAGAGGAGTAGTTGATGTCTGATGACTTAGTCTAAAATGTTCATTTATAATCATGGAAATGATTAACAGTGTGAGACTAATTGTGCTAATCAAAGACATCAGAGGTTTAGTTTTTATTCCAGTCGTGGTCAGAGTCTGCTCATGTTCTGAGCTCAGTGATGAAGAGGAGAGTAAAAGCTTCATCACTGTCAGGAATCCTGTCGGATTAAAGAATATCTGTTCAATTAAAAGTAAGCTATAATAGATATATATTTATTTAGCGTGATAAACCCTTTTTTTTTTAGAGGCTTTCTTTTAAAACCGGAGTGGACACATGGAAAGACTGATTTATATTTTATATCCACTGCTCATTATTTTTGATCACTTTATTGTAAACTGTTTTGTCCCTCTCAGGATCCTGTAGCAATGATGTTTTCATTGGTCAGTAGTTCTAATCCTGTAAGTTAACCTGCGCCGTGGCAGGTCAGGAGTTCAGTGTAAGTTACCATGGTGATTTACCCCAGTAACAATTGAACCACCGTCGTAGGACTGAAAACCCAGAGTTACTCCTGAAGTTCCTGCTTCGTAGTACAGGCTTCAGGTCCTGGACAAGTCTGATAGGAAGTATTGCTCCACCTCCTGACAGGAAGTGAGGATGTGTAGTCTCTGATCGGTGGATGAATCAGAGTCACAAACAGATTTGATGCTTCAGTCTTTTACTTTCAGGGTCAGACAGACATAGATATAGACGTAGTAGACAGACACAACAGACGTAGATATAAACAGAGTAGACAGACGGTACAGAGGTAGATTTCATTCCCTTTAGTCCTGGTCAGGGTTCAGGTTTTACACATGGAAGATCTCAGTCTGTATCAGAGTTTGTTCATACAACTGGTTGGAAGAGAAAAACTGAAGTGAATCAATGAGCACAGATCTGTGATTCAGGCTCAGGTTTAATCAGGGGTTTGTTCCAGGTCCAGGTTTAATCAGGTCTTTGGTTCAGGTCCAGGTTCAGGTCCAGGTTTAATCAGGTCTTTGTTCCAGGTTCAGGTTCAGGTTCCGGTTTAATCTGGTGGTTCAGGTTCAGGTTTAATCAGGGGTTTGTTCCAGGTTCAGGTTTAATCAGGTCTTTGTTCCAGGTTCAGGTTTAATCAGGTCTTTGTTCCAGGTTCAGGTTTAATCAGGTCTTTGTTCCAGGTCCAGGTTTAATCAGGTGGTTCAGGTTCAGGTTTATTCAGGTCTTTGGTTCAGGTCCATGTTCAGGTTCAGGTTTAATCAGGTCTTTGTTCCAGGTTCAGGTTCCGGTTTAATCAGGTCTTTGTTCCAGGTTCAGGTTTAATCAGGTCTTTGTTCCAGGTCCAGGTTTAATCAGGTGGTTCAGGTTCAGGTTTAATCAGGTCTTTGGTTCAGGTACATGTTCAGGTTCAGGTTTAATCAGGTCTTTGTTCCAGGTTCAGGTTTAATCAGGTCTTTGTTCCAGGTTCAGGTTTAATCAGGTCTTTGGTTCAGGTCCAGGTTCAGGTCCAGGTTTAATCAGGTCTTTGTTCCAGGTTCAGGTTCAGGTTCCGGTTTAATCTGGTGGTTCAGGTTCAGGTTTAATCAAGTGGTTCAGGTTCAGGTTTAATCAGGTCTTTGTTCCAGGTTCAGGTTTAATCAGGTGTTTGTTCCAGGTTCAGGTTTAATCAGGTGGTTCAGGTTGAGGTCGTGATCGGAGCTTTGATCAACATAGGGCTGAAAACAAAGATATGAATCATATAAAATAACTATGATATAGATAAATGATCTTTGTTTTCACAGCTGAGCTGAACGTCTCTCAGCTGTTCTGTCTCTGTGTCACATGATGTCCAACATGCTGTTCAGTGACTGAACCTGATCAATAATAACACATTGCCCTCAGACCTACAGTTTACAGCAAACAATAAATACATCAAATTATCTCACAGGAAAACAAACTGATCCTGATCAGATCTGTTGATCTGGTTTTGAAAAGATTCATTCGTTCAGAAAGAACTCACAGGATGTTTGATTTAAATCAGAGGAGAGCCAGCTGAGGTGGATCCGGCCTCTGATCCGGTTCCTGGGCTGCAAGGTGTTGCTGTGCAGAGGGAGGTCTGGACTCGGGGCCGGTGGTTTTGTTTCTGACCCTCCTGGAGGTCTTTGTGAGCTGAACCTCGTGAAGCTCTGATTGGTTGGTTCGTCTCCACTGCAGACTCCTTAACATTAAACTTCCTGCTGCTTTGAATTGAAACACAGTCCACAGAGTTCAGCTCTCTCCTTCAGGATCAGCAGTCGGAGTCTCTGGACCTGGTCCTGGACCGTTGCCCCCCCGCCGCCCCGCTGAAAGCTGACACCAGGTCTCTGACACTGCCGGCTGAGCGGGGTTTCTCCTCGTTCTCCCTCTTCTTCGCTCTCGTCTTCCTTGGGTTGGTGTTGAGACTCTTGGAGCGCAGGGTCGGGTACATTCTGTCCTCCCCCACCAGCAGCTGCTCCGACAGCTCCTCGCTGCCTCTGTCACCATAGTTACCATCCACCGTCTCACCCCTCTGCCCCCCGTCGGCCAACCTGGATTCGTCTGCCTCCTGTGTGGTTTTGGGTCCGCTCCTCTCCACTGTCACTCTGGGGGATTTGGGGGGGGTTGAAATGGTGCCCCCCTCCTGGGCCTGATGGGTGGGGCTGTAGAGGATACTGCTGATGGACTTCCTGTTGGAGGAGGGTGAGCCGCTGAGGGTTGGAGAGGATAAATACTGCATGACCTTTGACCTCTCCAGAGGGAAGGACACCGCCGCCTCCACTCGAGTCTTCTCAGCTGGCTTCTCCAGGTCAGCCTCCATCAGGTCGGCCTGAGGTGGAGCAGGACTGCTGTGGGCCGGTCTGAGGTCTGGATCACAGGGGGAGATCAGGATGTCCACGTTGGACAGCGACTGGGTCCTGTCCTTCAGTCCTCTCACCTCCAGAGTCGAACCGAACTCCATCACGTCACCTGGAAACAGGAAACAGGAGTTCAAATAATTGTCATATTTCCATATATGAAATATATGGAAATATGAAGTAAAATTATATATGTATTTAAATTATAGTCTATATACGTATAAATGACACATGAAAACTGTTATAAATTGGAACAATGTCATATATTGACATGTGTAGCTAACACATATGTATACATATACTCATACATTTATATATACAATCATTCATATACTTATGTACATTCATACATAGGTACATACATATACATATACATACATACGTACATACATGTATGTGTGTGTGGTCCCACCTGTTGTGGTTACCCCTCGTCTCTCTGGACTGAGCTGGACCTTCCTGTCGTTCCCCTCCATGTCTCCGGACACAGAGATCCTGTCTTCGTGCTCCAGCTGGTAGCGGTACAGACTGTAGCCGTCGGCACTGTTGACGCTGCCGTGTCTAAACAGAGCCGCCGGCTCGCAGACGGACGAGCCTCTGGAGCGCGTTCGCACGAGCTCGGACCGGTCGATGCCTGCCAACTTCTCCACGGCATTCATCATCCGGCCGGAGAACTCCTCCAGCTGAGCCAGGCGGAGGTCCACCGTCTGCAGGGACGCCTTCATTGAGTGCTCCCTCTCATTCACCTCCTCCAGACGCATGAACATGTTCTCCACCCTGAACACAGAGGGGAGGGAGGATCCTCACTTTGACACAACAATGGTGGATGTAAACAACAAGTATGACAGTGTTCGACACAGGAAATAATACATCAGACTGTAAAATGATAAATAATAGAAGAACCTGTCTCTGTTCTCACTGAACCCAGACAGTTTGTGTCCCTGTGTTACTGTAGATGTGTGTGTGTGTGTGTGTGTAGGTGTGTGTTGTCACCTGACCTCTCAGATGTGACTCTGATTCGTTCGTTGTTGGACGACTGTTTCTCATCGTCCTTCTCTCTGAAGTATTCCTCCACACACTGCTCCTCGAACTCATGGAGACTCTTCAGCTCGTCAGCGCTCAGCACCAGCTCTGAGGGAACACAACGTTCAATAACCAGGTTCATTAACCTGATTGATTTAACCTGGTCAACCTGGTTATTTTAGAATAAAGACAGGTGAGTCTTACGGAGTCGCCTCTCGCGGTCGTCGCGCTCGCCCTCTGGCCTCCGCCTGCAGCGGCAGCACAGCCTCTTCAGGACGATGTAGATGTGGGGGAAGATGATGAGGGGGGGGGGCAGGATGGGTCGGTCGTGAAAGGTCATGATCAGCTGATACCGCTGGAACTTCCACACCTGGTTGGAGATGGATTTCACCTCAAAGAAGGTGTTGCTGTGTGGAGGAAGAGGAGGAGTTAGTGGTTGTTTCAGGGCTGATGATCACCTTCATTTTCTCTTCTGTTTAGTCTCTAAAACATCTCAGCTTCTCAGTGTTTCCACAATCCAACGTCCTTGAACGTCTACAACCGTTTTACATTTTACATTCACAGTAACCTCGTGGTTTTAACTGGACACACATTCAGAAAACAAACTAATTATTCCATATTCAAAATATGTATTATGTATTTTAATAATAATCAAAAATACACTCTGACTGATATTGGATCTGATAATGATTTATCATTTAACACAAACACATGAACAAACAGTCACATCATGTTTTCTCTGTAATCACTTAGACTCAGACATAAACCCATTAAAGTTTAGGTCACTGTGACCCCCAAAATATGTGTTTGGCCATAACTCCAGAATTCACTCACTTATTGTGATAAAATACACACAGACACAAATAATGTGTCTGTGTGTGTGTGTGTGTGTGTGTTGACTGACTTGAAGACGGCGATAAGCAGGTTGACCAGCAGGATGTTGGCCACCAGCAGGTAACAGGCCATGATGGCCGGAGTGAGCCAGGCTCCAGGGATACAGGGAGGAAGCTTCTTCCCATCTTCATCATACATGTTCTCTCCACACGGAGCTGAGACACACACACACACACACACACACACACACACACACACACACACACACACACACACACACACACACAAGGATCAAAATACTAATCTTACATGTGTTTATGTGACAAATAAATAATGAAGTAAAAGTGTGTCCAGACTTTGGATTAAAACTTTATTGGCATAATGATCATGTGGCAATGAAGCAGTAGTGATGACTTTAATCTCACACTATAGAAACACACTTCCTGCTTTCACAGTAAAAGACTCAGATTTGTATTAAAGTTGTTTCTCGTATTTATCTGAATCAGCCGTGGTGTGTTCACTGACTTGATCTCTAGGTCGTAGTTTTCATTGTCATCTGATCACAGTAATCCTGTTACTGTCTGTGGTGTGATTGATTCCACTTCTCTCTGTCAAAGCCTCTGCTAATACTAACACACTAACATGGTAAAATTTCCTGCTGCTTAAAGTTGCTTTTATTGTGAAGCAGCCACAGGAAACATACATTTACTGAAGGATTGAGACACTTACGGTTGATTTCCATCGCATAAACTGTCCAACGGTGGATGACGAACAGAAAGAGACAACAGGACAGAAAGGAAACAGAAAAGAGACATTGTTATCATCAGCTGACAGAGAGGACAGAGACAACACCATGATCATCAGAGAGAACAGAGACAGACAGTGAGTCATATTTTCAAAAGTGAGTGAGGACAGGGAGGACTAAGGTGGACTCTAGTCTTACGGTGTATGGAGGGCGAGGACAGGGGAGGACAGGTGAGGACAGGGAGGACTAAGCTGGGTCTTACGGTGGACTCTAGTCTTACGGTCTATGGAGTCTGCGAACACCTCTCCGTAGATCATCCAGTACGGCATGTAGAAGATGTTTCGGGCCAGACGCCATGTCGGCTCCTCGTCCGGGTGAAGGATCGCCTGCCGAGCGACGCCGAAACTCATCAAGACCACCAGCATGATGACCACGAAGTACAGCATGTCAATCATCTGGACCAGGGACCAGAGACCAGATCAGAGACCAGAAATTATAATAAAAATTAAAAAGAAAAAAAGACTAAACTGAACTGAGAATGAAGAACTGATCATTCAAACTCTCTGGACTTCACTTCAGTCTGAATTTAAACTGTGACTTTTCTACACTGTGTTGTTGCTTCTTTGACTTCAGTAGAATATTGAACACTGTTCTGTCACTTCCTGTTCACTGTCCCCTGAAGAATAAAGTTAGACTGATTTGTACGTCGTACCATCTTCCCAATCATCATGACATAGGGCCCCAGGTACTTGTTGACCCCGAAGATGTCGAGGACCCGGATGTACCAGAAGATGATGTCGACGCAGTAGATGACACGTCCATAGCCCATGTAGGGCTCGTTCTGCAGCCGCAGCAGTAAACCCAGCAGGAAAACAGAGATCGCCACCAGGTCCGTGATGTTCCAGTAATCCTCCAACCACACGTTGACCTTCTGCTTCAGTTTCCCTGGTTCCGACATCAGGATCTGACCACAGGACAGTCAGAGAATAAGCAGACATGAACGGACGGAAGAGGATTTACGGAGACATGAGACTGTTCTAATAAACAACAGGAGATATAAATACAGTGGGCCTAACATGGAGCCCTGTGGTACTCCACAGGCCCCTGGTTCACAGGAAGAGGACACCCTGCACCAGTCCCCTGTGGAGTACCACACTGGTCCAGAGGAAGAGGATTGGTCCAGTGAAATAAATACAAGTTACTGAAGAGCGAAAATCAAATAATCAAAGATCAACAAGAAAAATCACAGCTGGGAATTCACTGATCACTGATCAGAATCTATTGATTTCAAATCAAACTCCCTCCTGTTAAGACAAATCAGCATCACTGGAAGAACAGTAGGTAAGGACTGTCCAGGTAACACCTGAGCACATAACTGAGCTCAGGTGTGTTCTGCTGTTTACCTGTCGGACTTTCTCCAGTCCCAGAGTGATGATGTAAGAGATGACAATCCACTCCTGCAGAGACGGCCATCGCTCCATCTTCACCAGGATGATGTAGTTATACAGCATCAGGTAGACCAGGTAGGAGATCTGACGGAGACACGGGTGGTTCAGACAGGTTACCTTTATGTTCAGGTTACGTGATGCAGCGCTGCAGGGTCACCTGTGCAGAACCACTGCTCTGCTGTTTGGGTTCAGACAGGGTCTTTACAGAAACCTGCATCATGTGAGGTGACCTTTAATGACCTGTATGAAGTTCACATCACTGATATCAGCTAATTACAGATTGGTCATGAACGAAAGGACTTGCCGTGTTGAACCAGAACTTGGTGAAAGGGGCGTTGTAGAACTCGTAGATTTTCCTCCCGATGGGTATCCTCCTCCGCTGTTTGTCCTGGTTTTCTTCTTCGTCTCCTTTCTTTGACACGGCATCCACGTTGGAGACGGCGTCCTGAAACAGACTCTTCATTAGAACAGTTATCCCTGACGACATGAAGTATCTAAGGCTCCCGTATGTCTGGTACCTTGCTGGATTTGTTGTCGTCCTCTTTACTTTTACTGTCCTCGTTCTCTTTGGACGAATGAAACGAGGCTTCATCTCCCAGACGAAACTCCAGCAGCAGGATGGCGGGAGGGAAAATGATCCCTAAGATCACCTGGAGACAGGAAGTGAAGCAGAGAGTCAACAGAGCTGCCTGTTCCTGATCCCATTGTTATTTATATCTTAATCTAGGCTTATGATATGAGAACATTTCCATCTCTGCTGATGATGTCACAGGTTGAGTAATTAACTGTTAATCAGTCCATGCAGGATTTCACAGGCTTTTTTTAGGATTGTGGTTAAAATACTTGAAAAACATGATTTGACCAGCTTTTCTTCAGAATTGCAATAAAAGTTGCAAAGTTTTTAGAGGTTTTTACAATGAGACTGTGGGAGAAAATAAAAATTGCAAAAATAGTCTAACTTGTTTTGTATAATTCATTAAAAATCGAAGGCAACTTGTTCCAGTGAGAATAAATCCAGGTCAGAGCAGGTGGTGACACAGTCTTCTGCTCCTCTGCTCTGTCTGAATCACAGGTAGAGCTGATCTTTAGAATCACCTCATCAATTTATCCATCTGTAACCTAGTTCTGAGCAGCTCAGAGCCCACTTTTAAGGTGAAATGTTTTCCTAAGTGTTACTTGATGCATGATTGATGATTGAAATCAATCAATACCTTACTACTACCTAACCTTAAATGTCAGTATGACTTTCCATGTGTTTTTATCAGCTCTCTCCATGACAGACTCTTCAGTGATGATCAGATCTTCAGGTTCTTCAAATGTAGATATTTATCAACGTGATCATGTGACTGAAGATACTTTATTTCATCTGGAGAATAAAAGTAGAGGAGCATCGTTCCGGAGGCTCTACACCTGTGATTCTAGTACAGTGTTGTACAGAACTATTTAACCCTTTCATGTAAAACATTGTTGAATGTCTTCACATGGTCTTTAACAGTGATGTTTGTTGGTGAATGTGAGACATGCTTCATGCTTCGACACCACAAACAAGCTAGTGAGTTTGGTGACATCATCAAGGTTTGATCAGGGACTGGTCTGATTGGTTCAACTGGAGGGAAAGTTTGATGATTTTTGATCAAATTTGTGGAAAAGTTGCAGTGATTGGACAGAAAGGTTGTGCAGAATTCACAGGGATTGGCTGAATGTAATTATTGTGATTGCGACATCGTGACTTCCTGGAGGGACAGGTTAATAATCCTGACAGTTTGAAACACTCTGTCTCAGCTGGTCTGTGTTTTATGGTGTTGTAGGTGGAGGCCTCAGTGCTGAGCTGTAGTACCTTCAGGCTGTTGCTCTTGCCCATCCTCAGACAGCCCATCCACATGTCCGTCAGCAGCATCTGGCTGCAGGTGTGGGCGATGAAGTCTCTGTGTTTGGCGGCGACGGCGAGCTTCAGACAGGTGGAGTTACTCCAGTTCTTCAGCTCATAGGTCAGTAGCTTCATGGCGATTTGCTCGTCGTGTTTGTACGACTGGTCCAGCAGTTCGTAGGCCAGCTGACCAAACTCCCTGCACAGAGAGCACAGCGCCCCAGTCAGGCTAAGGTCATCATGAACCAACTTTCAGTCACATTGAGCTTCCTGTTACTGTGTGTTCAGCTGAGGTCGAGTCATGTGACCTCATCACCTCAGCTCATAAATGTCGGACTGAACCTCTTACTTACCTCTGACTCTTCCTCTCTTGTCTGGTGTCTCTACGTTTGTTGTCATGGCAACAGAGTTAACTCAACTCAAACATGACTGACTGAACTTCATAAAAACCTTGCTGTTGTGAGTGATGGTCACATGACAGTTCTCAGATCAGCTGATCACCAAGCTGCTTATTTTTAAATTCAAATGAAGTATTTAATACTTGAAACAGAGTCCAGAGTCCAGTCTGGATCTGAACCGGACCTGGACTCTGGCTGCGTGGGACTCACTTGGAGTTGTTCTCCAGGTCCTGGTAGATGTCATCCACCAGCTCGCTCTGAGACGACTCATGGGCCATGGCCTTGTACAGTTTACAAGCCACCAGAGCTTTGGCCATGGCCTCCTCCCCCCGCTGCCAAAGGAACAGCGCCATCTTCTGCCGCTTCATTAGCACGGCCCACACCATCAGCTCGTGGAACGGGTACTGAAACCTGCTGACCTCTGGGTCGTCCACGTCGATGTCCACCTCCTCCTCCTTCTTCTTGTTCTTCTTTCCTTTGCCCTTGGGGCGGGGCTCATCGTCCTGCGGGCACGAGTCCACACATAGACTGACAGAGACGAGACAACATGAAGTGACACGACACTTTAAAACCCAGGACCACTCACCTCCATCCCCAGAAGCTTCAGAGCTTTAGGCTGCAAGAGAAAAGACAATAAGGTCAGTTCATCAGAGCCAGTTCTCAGGCGCTTCCTCAGGTCCTGGACCCTCAGAAGATTCAGTGCAGTGTTCCCTCTCTGGTCTGTCACTCACCCGTTTGAGGCCGTACAGGTTGTTGTACAGTGTCCTGAAGCTCTTCCTGGTGTATTTGCAGCGGTAGGCTCCGCCCATCAGCAACTCCAGCACCAGTCCGATATCGATCAGTGTGATCTGGTAATCTGGAGGGAGGTTTCCCTGAAACACAAACCTGTTCATGAACCAGTTCTCACCAGGTCTCTCCTCTTCACTGTCAACAGTATGTAAACAAACAGCTGTTGAAGAAATCAGTTGATTTCTACATTTTTAAATTCAACTACAGAAATAACAGCTGTGAATACAACGTATTTCTATGTTGGCCCTGAGAGCTCAACACACTGCAACTAAAGAAAACACTAAAAAGTTCCGAAAACGTCTTCATCAGTTTGACACTTGAGCTGCAGATACTCACGACACAACAGGAAGTGGTTCCAATGGATGCTAAAAAGTGATGAACCAGGCTGGGACCACAGACTGTAAATAAAGATGGACGTCCAACAGTCAATGTCTGACTCCACCCCTAACTCCCAGCTAATCCATATATGGTCAAAGAGGGCTGTGGGGGAGCTGAGACTCACCCACCTGTCACTCAAAGAGGCCACGCCCTCAGTTCTCCATAACTTCAGTCCTTAATAAAAATGTAAACAGGTGAGTTATATAAACAGGTGAGTTCTATAAACAGGTGAGTTATATAAACAGGTGAGTTCTATAAACAGGTGTCATGAAGGAGGAAATTAGCTCTAGAGACCAAAACAGTTTTTGTACCAGGCTGTAAACATGTTTATTTCTGCTGTAAAGTTGGACATTTTAACATGGGAGTCTATGGGGACGGACTCACTGTTGGAGCCAGACTCTAGTGGTCGTTAGAGGAACTGCAGCTTCTGGTTCTTCACTGTTCATGCTTCAGTCTCAGAGGTTGAAGCTTGGCTGGACGAACTTGTTGTTCAATCTTTGTGATTTTTGAAGTTAGTACAACAAGTTTAACAAGCGTTAATATAAATCATATTATATTACATCCATGCAAGTTTGTCCCAGTCTGATTTTTATTGTCCACTGGAAACACTTCCTGTTGTGTTGTATCACATTGATGAGAATGTTTCCTGAACTTGACTGTTTGCGTGTTGAGCCTTACGACCACCGTAATTTATCAGTCTGTGACACGAGTCTCACCTTTTTCACATCTCTGACCACAAAGTGCAGCGTATTGGCTGGACCCAACTTCTGCAGGAACACAAGAATGAAGTGATGAAAACCCAAAGCAGTGAGTGTGTGATGAACAGGTTTCGTTGATGACAGACACATGACAGATTAACTGAGTGTGAACATCAGAGAACTGAATCACAGCGAGCAGAGAGCCTGACTTTAGACCAACAATAATGTGACTGACATGTTGTTTTAAAAGCTGAAGATTAAGATTAGAGACCTCAGTGATATAACAGAATATCAGTGGATCACTGATGGACGTTAAGCTGCAGATAAACAGTGAGAATATGGAGGTTAAAGCACCATGCTTTGTTTCATAACTGAGGAGCAGCGAGTCAGAGTGACGTCATGTGATGTTAAAGTTATAATGTGAGGCAGCGTCACTGTCTTCACCCCTCTGCTCTGTAACTGCAGCAACACAACAGGTGAACAGCAGCTTCCTGTGTGAACAGCTGACTCACCGTGTTGTAGAGCTCCTCCAGGCGGGGGATGGTCAGGAAGTGATGGATGTTCACTCCGTTCTCGATCAGCAGCTTTACAAAGTCCACTCTGTCCAGGACCAGGGCGTCCATCATGGCCTGCTCCAGAGAGTTCACCTGTAGGAGGAGGAGGAGGAGCATCATCATCACCACCATCACCATTATCATCCTCATCATCATCGTCATTATCACCACCATCATCATCATCACCATTATCATCATCATCGTCATCATCATCACCACCATCACCATTATCATCCTCATCATCATCGTCATTATCACCACCATCATCATCACCATTATCATCATCATCATCATCATCATCATCCTCATCATCATTATCACCACCATCATCCTCATCATAATCATTATCATCATCATCATCATCATCATCATCATCACCATTATCATCATCGTCATCGTCATTAACATCACCATCATCATCATCACCATTATCATCATCATCGTCATTATCACCACCATCACCATTATCATCATCATCCTCATCATCATCGTCATTATCACCACCATCATCATCACCATTATCATCATCATCATCGTCATTAACATCACCATCATCATCATCACCATTATCATCATCACCATTATCATCCTCATCATCATCGTCATCATCACCATCATCACCATCATCATCATCATCATCATCATCGTCATCATCACCATCATCACCATCATCATCATCGTCATCGTCATCACCATCACCATCACCACCATCACCATTATCATCCTCATCACCATTATCATCATCATCATCATCGTCATTAACATCACCATCATCATCATCACCATTATCATCATCATCATCACCATTATCATCCTCATCATCATCGTCATCATCACCATCATCACCATCATCATCATCATCATCGTCATCATCACCATCATCATCATCGTCACCATTATCATCATCATCGTCATTATCATCATCATCATCGTCATCATCATCACCACCATCACCATTATCATCCTCATCATCATCGTCATCGTCATTATCACCACCATCATCCTCATCATCATCGTCATTATCACCACCATCATCATCATCACATTATCATCATCATCGTCATTATCATCACCATCATCGTCATCGTCATCGTCATCATCATCACCACCATCACCATTATCATCCTCATCATCATCGTCATTATCACCACCATCATCATCACCATTATCATCATCATCGTCATCGTCATCACCATCACCATCATCGTCATCATCATCATCATTATCCTCATCCTCATCATCATTATCACCACCATCATCCTCATCATCATCATCATCACCTTTATCATCATCATCATCATCATCGTCATCGTCAAAGAGCTAGCTTGTAAATGGCATAACATTAAAAACGTTAAATAGTCTTCACACTTTCACCTGTACAGAGGAGTTAAGCCCCGCCCTCACCTGAGCAGCCAGATGGAGCGAGGAGCTGTGACATTTGTTTCTCTTACTATGTTGAAATGTTATCCCCGCCTGATGTTCGGGAGACTGAACCCAGCGCTGTGATTGGTCGAACTCTCTTTCTTTAGCTTAGTGGGGGGCTGCCCCCTGCTGTTACACTTGAGTACTGCACTATTGAACTCAGGTATCTGATCAGGTAATCTATTGATCACTTGAGTAGCTGATCAATTCATGTGAGTGTGAGGTGTGTGTCTGTGTTACACTGTGACTGTGTCAGAGGAACAGGTAACAAGTGAACGTGAACTTGGTTGTTTTATTAAAAGTCATGATGTCACTCACCCAGTTCAGCAGCTCCAGTTTCCTGGGGTCGGTCTCCTCTGGTGGTTCAGGTTTAGTTTTGCCTCCTTTTCCTTTCTTCCCTCTGGCTTTGCCTTTCCCTCCTCCTCCTCCTCCTCCTCCTGCTGCTACTGCTGCTGCTCTCTGGGTCGTCGGGCTTTTAGGACGGTCGGTGGGTAAGGCGCTCACAGGCTGCAGACACCAGGAAGAGACAACACCTTCAGTCACACAGACATAATTAGATTTGATGATGTCACTGAGTTTTGTCTTACTCTGCTGAGGATCTGTCTTTTTGGAGACAGTGTTGGGCACAGTGGGAAAGACAGATCAACGGACTGATCAATAGATGTATAGATCCAGTATCTGTGAACTCACAGGCCAGTGGTGTCCGTACACAAAGATCTGACTGTGAGCGATATCCACTCTGTTCCAGGCCAGAGCCAGACTCAACTGATCCGACGCTGATGCATTTGTACCTGAAATCATCATCCGCAAACAACAGGTGTTCAGACTCACACTTTCACTTCCTGCACACAGAAAAGGTGAGGTCATGTGACTGTGATGACCGTGTGTGTGTGTGTCTTCTTAATAAATGTGTAGATGTTACCTTTGAGCAGAGCTGTGAGGATGGACATCTCAATGTCCTGCTGTCCCTCTGAGCCCATCCTGAACACTGTGATCTACACACAACACACAACTCTGATCTACACACAACACACAACTGCAGTCTTTGTCAACACGACACACCGATGAAAATGACAGAAACTACAGAAACAGATGGAAGTAAAGCTAGCTTCAGAGACAATACCCTGCTGCCACCACAAGAGGGCGGGAAATTACATGATGAATGAAACTGGCATCAGATCCAAGGGACAGAAACTGTTCTGAGATCAGCTGTGATCAGCTGAATCAGCTCCTGTCTACAGTGTATCATGATGTTTTACTGTGATACTGAAGGAAACTTAAAGACAGAAGGAATATCTATGAAGTTCTGCAGACTCTGTTTCTCTGGAGCTTTATCCTGCAGCAACATCAGAGATGATGACATCATCAGTAAGTGATGTCACACCGAGTCAACCTGTAGTTCAGGTCTGACTCAGTTGAAAGGCATGGTGAGCTGGAGAGAAGCAGTTGGTCTGGTTGGTTCCTGTCTTGTTTCAGACTGCAGGTCGGGTCCATCCAGAAACATGTCGATGTGCAGCGCAGCATTTAATCTGACAACAAATCACTTTAAGTGATGAGATGTGATTTATTTTTTACATTTATGGCCAGAATGCTGCTGCAGCTGTTCTCAGGAGTAAGCAGAGGATTGTGGGATTAAATAAATGGCGGAGGGTCACAGAACAATCTCCACTAAGAGCTGCAGTTTTGGGTCAAAGGTAAAACCTCCATCATTATGTTAATGTCACAACTGCTGAGGTCTCAGAGAGCAGGTCACATCCCATCAGCCAGGACCCATGAACTGAGAGGGTGGCCCCGCCCACCTGGATCCCCATTGGCTGGATCGCTTCATTCAGTTTAAAGAACATGATTCAGAGATCATGTCTGTCATCACAGCAGAAGAACCTGATGATGGTGAGTGAAGCTGTTTATTGTTGCACCTACCAGCGCTCTCTTCTTCATGCACTCCATCACCATGAGGAAGATCTGCTGCGCCTGGCTGCGGCTGTAGTTGAACGTCTTCTGGATGGTGACGAGCAGCTGCTCTCTGACGCTGTCACTCACCAACCTGTGGACGAACACACGCTCACCTGTCTGAATGTCCTGGACCTGTCCCTCAGGACCTGTCCCTCAGGACCTGTCCCTCAGGACGTGTCTCTCAGGACCTGTCTCTCATGACTTGTCCCTCAGGACCTGTCCTTCAGGACATGACTCTCATAACTTGTCTCTCAGGACCTGTCCCTCAGGACATGTCTCTCAGGACATGTCTCTCATGACTTGTCCCTCAGGACCTGTCCTTCAGGACATGTCTCTCATGACTTGTCCCTCAGGACCTGTCCTTCAGGACATGACTCTCATAACTTGTCCCTCAGGACCTGTCTCTCAGGACGTGTCCCTCAGGACGTGTCCCTCAAGACGTGTCTCTCATGACTTGTCCCTCAGAACCTGTCCTTCGGGACATGTCTCCTCTGACTTGTCTCTCATGACGTGTCTCTCAGGACTTGTCCCTCAGGACATGTCTCTCATGACTTGTCCCTCAGGACCTGTCCTTCAGGACATGTCTCTCATGACTTGTCTCTCAGGACATGTCCCTCAGGATGTGTCTCTCATGACTTGTCCCTCAGGACTTGTTCTCAGGACATGTCTCTCATGACCTGTCCCGCAGGACGTGTCTCTCAGGACTTGTTCTCAGGACCTGTCCCTCAGGACGTGTCTCTCAGGACATGTCTCTCATGACTTGTCCCTCAGGACATGTCTCTCAGGACCTGTCTCTCATGACTTGTCCCTCAGGACTTGTCCCTAGGACGTGTCTCTCAGGACGTGTCTCTCAGGACTTGTCCCTCAGGACGTGTCTCTCAGGACATGTCTCTCAGGACCTGTCCCTCAGGACGTGTCTCTCATGACTTGTCCCTCAGGACGTCTCTCAGGACTTGTTCTCAGGACCTGTCCCTCAGGACGTGTCTCTCAGGACTTGTTCTCAGGACCTGTCCCTCAGGACATGTCTCTCATGACTTGTCCCTCAGGACGTGTCTCTCAGGACTTGTCCCTCAGGACGTATCTCTCTGGACTTGTTCTCAAGACCCATCCCTCAGGACATGTCTCTCATGACTTGTCCCTCAGGACGTGTCTCTCAGGACTTGTCCCTCAGGACGTATCTCTCTGGACTTGTTCTCAGGACCCATCCCTCAGGACATGTCTCTCATGACCTGTCCCTCAGGACGTGTCCCTCAGGACTTGTTCTCAGGACGTGTCTCTCAGGACTTGTCCCTCAGGACATGTCTCTCAGGACTTGTCCCTCAGGACGTATCTCTCTGGACTTGTTCTCAGGACCCATCCCTCAGGACATGTCTCTCATGACCTGTCCCTCAGGACGTGTCATACTGTCGGACCAAAGTCATCTGTCTGGAGTCTAATCTATGAAAGAGAGAGATCCTCACCCGTCCGCCTCACAGTATCTGTGAGCAAAGGAAATGATGTCAGAGGCTCTACCGCTGCCGTCACAGACCACGACAGGGACCGGAGGCTCCTCCTTCAGACTCTCCAGCACAATGGAGATGACGTTAGGACCCCCCTCCAGGATCAGACACACCACCGGGACCCCCTGACCCAGACCTGGCACACACACAGACACAGTATCTGTAATGTTGAAGCACCACTATCACAACCTGCACTGATACATCACAGTCCAGACCTGACCCCAGTTATCAAACATATCACAGAAATAATATGAAATGAGTTTAGATTGTTTCTTTACAGTTTATTGACTTAAACCACAATGATGTTTGAGCCTGTTGTCTCTGTACATCAACATGAACTAAAGTCTCTGTGGATCCTCAGGATCCAGTTTGGTCTCTCTGTGTGGGTCTGTGGTTAGCATAGCTTAGCACAAAAACTGGAAGCAGGAGAAAACTGTTAGCCTCTGTTCCTCTGTGGCCGCAGTGAGAGGTGGCAGCTGAGCCTCCCTTTGCTGTCCCTGCCTTACACACAGCTCCAGGCATAGGATGACAAAGGGAAACCCACAGGTCACATGATTGGTAAGATGGTCACTGCAGGTCGGACTGATGAGTGTGGATCAGGAACCAGGAGTTGTGTTCAAAAAGAGTCTGAGGAGAACTGGACCACAGACAGTTTTCACAGCAACCCTGTCTAGTGAAGATCTTCATTGGTCACATGTAGGTCCTTTAACCTGCTCAGGTACAATGTAAACTCAGCAGGTCACATGACTCACGCGTGTTGATCTTCTGCAGGGCAATGTGTTTCTCCAGCTGGCGGCGGAGGCGGACCTCAGCGCCGTACTTCCCACTGGTCCCGTTATCGGACAGGATGAAGTGGGAGTGGCTGCTGTTAAGGACTGACAGCTTGCTGAGTGGGTTGGACATGGTCTGATAGGGCCGCGTCACCTGAAACACACGTGATTGGTCCAATCAGAGGTGGGGGGAGCCAGCTACTGTTTTACAAATCACAAGTGAGTCTAGACTAAAGACCAAGTCTTTATGATGGTCAGTCTGGTTGAGTCCAGTTCAGTCTGGTTGAGTCCACTTCAGTCTGGTTGAGTCCACTTCAATCTGGTTCAGTCTGGTTTAACTTACGTCTCTCCCGATCAGGTCTTCTTTGTTCTCGATGATCCCCCATGGAGCGATTCCAATAGCGCAGACTTTTCCTCTGGATTTGGACGAATGGTCTTTCAGAGCGTCTCCAACATGGCGGATCACTCCTGAAAGACCACAGATGACCAGCAGAAGGTCAGGATCCAGTTGGCAGAAGAGTTTATAAAGATAATCTATTATTTTTACTGTTGGGTTGGTGATCACCACCCAAAGTGAAGTTCATCCCCTGATGATGGATTAAGAAGGTGTGGGGACCTGTTTAATTACATACATACATGAGCACTCTTTACTGGATCATCCACAACACAGCTGATTCTGAATCAGTGTTTCACTGGGGACCAGGGGGAGCCTGGACCGCGGTACCTGTACTGACTCCTCCAGTGAAGATCCAGGCTCCAGTGGTCACTGCGGCTTTGATCAGGCCTTTCCCAAAAACCTGCTTCAGTTTGGGCGGCAGGTCGAAGTTCTGAAGGCCTCCATGGACAGAGATGAGCAGCGTGGGGAGCTCCAGCTGCCAGTCCTTCACCATGAGGTGGAGCAGAGAGTCCGGTTTAGAATCATAAGAGACTCTGATGTACTGCAGGAGGAGGAGGAGGAGATGTTCAGTGACAAAGATCCACTACATGATCCACTACATGAATCTCACCATTAAACCAGAGTTTTCTTCTCCAGATTTTTGGACTATCAGGTTTTGTTCTATCAAAGTTTTGGTCTGTCAGGTTTTGGTCTATCAGGTTTTGGACTATCAGGTTTTGGTCTATCAGGTTTTGGACTATCAGGTTTTGGACTATCAGAGTTTTGGACTATCAGAGTTTTGGTCTATCAGGGTTTTGGTCTATCAGGGTTTTGGTCTATCAGGTTTTGGACTATCAGGTTTTGGTCTGTCAGGTTTTGGACTATCAGGTTTTGGACTATCAGGTTTTGGTCTGTCAGGTTTTGGACTATCAGGTTTTGGACTATCAGAGTTTGGTCTATCAGGTTTTGGACTATCAGGTTTTGGACTATCAGAGTTTGGTCTATCAGGTTTTGGACTATCAGAGTTTTGGTCTATCAGGGTTTTGGTCTATCAGGGTTTTGGTCTATCAGAGTTTTGGTCTATCAGGGTTTTGGTCTATCAGGGTTTTGGTCTATCAGGGTTTTGGTCTATCAGGTTTTGGTCTATCAGGTTTTGGTCTATCAGGTTTTGGACTATCAGGTTTTGGTCTATCAGAGTTTTGGTCTGTCAGGTTTTGGTCTATCAGGTTTTGGTCTATCAGGGTTTTGGTCTATCAGGGTTTTGGACTATCAGGTTTTGGACTATCAGAGTTTTGGTCTATCAGAGTTTTGGTCTATCAGAGTTTTGGTCTATCAGAGTTTTGGTCTGTCAGGTTTTGGTCTATCAGGTTTTGGTCTATCAGGGTTTTGGTCTATCAGGTTTTGGACTATCAGGTTTTGGTCTATCAGAGTTTTGGTCTGTCAGGTTTTGGTCTATCAGGTTTTGGTCTATCAGGGTTTTGGTCTATCAGAGTTTTGGTCTATCAGGGTTTTGGTCTATCAGAGTTTTGGTCTATCAGAGTTTTGGTCTGTCAGGTTTTGGTCTATCAGGTTTTGGACTATCAGGTTTTGGTCTATCAGAGTTTTGGTCTGTCAGGTTTTGGTCTATCAGGTTTTGGACTATCAGAGTTTTGGTCTGTCACAGGTCTATTAGATGTAGATGTGTCTGTTTGGTACCATGGCCTTGTTAACGTGTCCTCCTCCCTGGAACTCGATGACTCCATAGGCGTCAGTGGGGGAGGTCTGGGTGTGTTTGAGGGGAGTCCATCTCTCTGCCGGTTGGACCTCTAGCTGAACCAGCGGGGCCCCCTCCTCTTTGGTCCCTGGAGGGATGGCGGTGTGCTGCGTCACCAGCTGACCACAACTGCACCTAAAGCAACACCACAAAAAAGACATTTTATACTTTGGACAGGAGAGACACAACCAAAGAGTCTGTAGTTAAAGGTGCAAAGTTGATCTTATTAAAGCAACAGTCATGTGTTCAGGTAAAGAAGCCGTGACTTGAGTCCATTATGTGGGTCTGACAGTCAGTGTGACCCTGTAGCTTGTGTCAGTACCTGCTGGTGTCTTTGCTGGGAATAATCTGGATACATTCTCTCTTGTGGAAAGTCCTCTCAATCCACACTCTGTGAATCTGAGGAAAAACAGGAAGTGGACATCAGGACTGATGCTGTAAAACTAAACTCAAACACAGTGTTGAACATTTCCACAAGAACACGAACAACCAACAAGAATGAAATAAAGACGTTACAGCAGAGATTTCAGATTTCAGTTTTTTTTCAGGAAATTATGAAAGCTGTCTCTTTTTTATTCAAAGCTGTGAAGGACATCCCAGTGAGTGTTAGACACAACAGACATGTCCAAATCCATTCAGTTATCGTTTTAATTACCATTAATTCTTTAAATAATTTGTCAGATAAAAGCTGCAGTCCTGAGACTAAAGAGTCTCAGCCTGAATGTGATCTGGTTTAAATCGGTAAGGACAGAACTCATTAATCAGTTACTTCAGCTGTGAAGTACTGGTAGGTTTCTGGATGTCTTGGTGTACAGGGGGGTCAGTACACCTCTGGAGGTTAATCCAGGAATGTTGAAATAATAGAAATGATGTCAAAGCAAAATGTCAAAATCTGTAAAAGTGTATAAAGTTGAGAGTTAATGATGTAGAGAAGCAGCTGAGAGAAGAGAGAAAACATGAATGTGTTTCTGTTATAGACAGTGAATTTATGGACTAAAGCGAGGAGCAGTAAAATGTCGTCTCCATCAAACAGCTGTTATGTAGTGTTTTACTTCTTCTATGATCGTTTTCAGGCCACAAATGGCTGAAACATCAAACTTCATGTCTTTGTGTATCTGGCTAATTACTGGGAGAGTGGAACTTTCCATTTCTTTATGCATCCAATCCTCTTATCCTCTGTCCTCTAATCTGCTGCTCCGAAAAACACACAAGAGCCTTTAAATCTGTTTCCTGTGTATTTAAATCCATACAGCACTAATGACTGTGTGTTACTGTATGTTGTTGTGTGTTACTGTGTGTTGTTGTGTGTGTGATTCTCTGAAGCACTTTGACAAATTCCTGCACTCCGGATGATGCAGGATTAACGTGTGAAGTCACATGAGCCTCCATTTTATTGTCTTTTTCACGTCAATGGTGAACATCATCATCATCATCATAATCATCTTCATCTTCATCCTCATCATCAGCATCTGAACTGAACCAGGAAACAGGACAGGAGTCTGAGTGTTAACACGAATAGTAACACTCAGACTCTGGATATGAAATCAAACAAACCTCTCACTTGTCCCACAGCAGCTCCTGTCTCTACCTGAATGTCCAAACGTCTCGTCTCGGAAAACTGATCAAGAATGAAGGCTGAGGCAGTTCCCTGACGACTGGGTGTCTCAGTCTGGTCTCAGTGGAGGTCTCCGTGGACTGAGTGTCTCAGTCTGGTCTGGGTGCAGCTCTGAGAGGACTGGGTGTCTCAGTCTGGTCTCGGTGCAGCTCTGAGAGGACTGGGTGTCTCAGTCTGGTCTCGGTGCAGCTGAGCAGGTTCATATGACGAGCATGTGAGGCAGCAGGGCTCTTTGTTGGAGCCGGTCTCATGACTCTGGTCCGAAGTAATCCTTCTGGGAGTCTCATGACCCGTCGAGCTTCAACACAAGAGGCTCAACAAATCTGCTTTGAGAAATCCCCACAAAATATTCAAAGGTCCGTCCACCGTCTCTGTAGGGACCAAATCCTCCTTAGTCCACTTCAGACCTTCAAACCAGTTTCCTTCAATACGACCTTGACCACTGGATTTCATTCATTCAGTCTTTAAGGACACAGCTCGGGGGGTCACCAACTCCAAACAGAAGACATCCCACAATACTGAGACAACTGCAGACAGGCTGCAGCACCAGTGGGCTGACCCTGACCCTGACCCTGACCCTGACCCTGACCCTGACCCTGACCCTGACCGAGCTCCCTTCAGGGTTGGTTAAGGTGAAATAATACAGAAGCATCCTGGATGGTCAGAGGTCAGAGGTCACAGGGTCAGAACCTCCTGCTTCAATCAGAACCACCAACTAACTCTGATCTGAAGCTGTCAGATAAATGTGGTATTTCCTGTGAAGTAGAAGTACACAGTGGTGTGTAGAAGTACACAGTGGTGTGTTGTAGAAGTACACAGTCAGCTATGAGCTGTGATGTACTTCCTGTCTCTGTACAAAATAAAACTCAGTGATATAACATCTCATGTGAAACAAGATTTCCTCTGAACAACATTAATCTCATTTACAACCCTGATAATCCCCCAAACCCCCCCAGGCCTCTCACACCCTCTGAGTCGTTAATCTCTCACACTCTTCATTCAACAGCTCATTTAGAAAAACATAGTCTGTTACGTTCATCACTGACGTGTGAGAGGAGACATGGTGAGGATGACGATGAAGATGAGGCTGAAGATGACAGACAGTCCTCAGGCTGATTTCACTGTCACATGAAAACACAACAGCTGATTGTGTCTGTGCAGCAGAATCACATGAAGTCAGTTAAACCTGATCAGGTCACATGATCAGAAGAGGAGGAAGAGGAAGAGGACGAGCAATCTGATGGGGATTGAGCTTTGATGTCAGTAGTGGACAGAATATTAGGAACACCTCCCTTAATCAGAGGGGACTCCTACAGCTGAACACTGAGTCTCTGAGGTCACAAACATAGTTCATCTAAATCAATGTCCAACAGTCAGACCTCAGGTGGACGTCCTCTCTCCTCAGGTGAGCCTTAGATGAGTCTCAGGTGAGTCTTAAATGCCTCCCAGGTGAGTCTTCGATGACTCTCAGATGAATCTCAGATCAGATGAGTCTCAGATGAATCTCAGATGTATTTCAGGTGAATCTCAGATGAATCTCATGTGAGTCTCAGGTGTATTTCAGATGAGTCTCAGATGCCTCCCAGGTGAGTCTCAGGTGAGTCTCAGATGAGACTCAGGTGAGTCTCAGATGAGTCTGAGGTGAGTCTGAGGTGAGTCTCAGATGAGTCTCAGGTGAGTCTGAGATGAGTCTCAGATGAATCTCAGGTGAGTCTCAGATGAGTCTCAGGTGAGTCTCAGATGAATCTCAGGTGAGTCTCAGATGAGTCTCAGATGAATCTCAGATGAGTGTCAGATGAATCTCAGATGAGTCTTAGATGAGTCTCAGATGAATCTCAGGTGAGTCTCAGGTGAATCTCAGGTGCGTCCCAGGTGAGTCTCAGATGAGTCTCAGGTGAGTCTCAGGTGAGTCTTAAATGCCCCCCAGGTGAGTTCTAGATGAGTCTCAGATGAATCTCAGATGAATCTCAGATGAGCCTTAGATGAATCTCAGGTGAGTCTCAGGTGAGTCTCAGATGAGTCTCATATGAATATCAGGTGAGTCTCAGATGATTCTCATGTGAGTCTCAGGTGAGCTTTGGATGTGTCCCAGGTGAGTCTCAGATTGATCTCAGGTGAGTCTCAGGTGAGTCTCAGATGAGTCTTAGATGAGTCTCAGATGAGTCTCAGATGAGTCTCAGGTGAGTTTTAGATGTGTCCCAGGTGAGTCTCAGATTGATCTCAGGTGAGTCTCAGATTGATCTCAGGTGAGTCTTAGATGAGTCTCAGGTGAGTCTCAGATTAATATCAGGTGAGTCTCAGGTTAATCTCAGATGAGTTTTAGATGAGTCTCAGATGAGTCTCAGGTAAGTCTCAGGTGAATCTCAGGTGAGTCTTAGATGCGTCTTACCTTCTGTGATCCAGACGATGCGCTGCGTTTGATGGACGAGCGTTTGAAGGATCCGTTTGTCCCTCTCCTCCCTCTGCTGTCCATGTTAATAAAGTTCAGCTGTCCTCCACATTCATCCTCCTCCTCCTCAATCTCCTTCTCTGTCCTGTGTCTCCTCCCCTGTCTGCTGTGTCCTCTTATGTCTCTTTTTCTGTCCTGTGTCTCATCCCCTGTCTCCTGTGTCCTCCTGTGGTCCTGCAGCCTTCAGTCTGTGTTGCGTTCAGTCGTCTGTGGGTGGGATGTGGCAGACAGAGACCCCATCCTCCCTCTCCCTCTGTAATCAGGATTAGTGGACGCTGCTGAGGACAGGGGGCGGGGCTCTTTAATGGATGCAGATTTACTAAATGGTGATTGAAGGTAAATCTCCATAACATCTCCCTGGGGCAGAGCTCCACCTGCTGGCAGCACGGTAGACACATGGACCAGGTGAGGCTGAGCATGTTGATATGAACCAAACCTCTGGTACCGGATTTTGGGGGGGGGGGGGGGGGATCTGGCATCTCTATGAGAGGACTGACCAGCATGAAGGCAGCAGAGTCTCTAACACTCACCTGAGAGCAGGTGTGTGCGGAGTCAGATTCTGATAATCACTGACATCTGCCTCCTCGTTATAATGACGACACACCTCTCCCTCTCTTAATTAACCTTAACCTCTGATCTCAGGTCTTTGTGGTAGAAAACTGATGTTTTATTTTCAAGTTCATACAGCAGCTTTAAACTCAAAGTTTACCTTTTTGAAGTCTGTTTAGGCAGTGCACATCACAAATATGGCTAAAGACAGATTTGTAATAACGTGATTTTGTCCTTGAACTACAATGAGAACAGATAAAAGAACGTTCTCGAACATGTGACTGACTGTTGGTGACAGAGATGATCTGTGAGACATTTCCAGCTCAGTGATCTGTGAACCATGCGTCCTGTTAGTGCCATCCTGCTGCTGCTGATGATGATGATGATGATGTGGGGCTCTGCAGAGGGTAAGAACCACACAAGTCACTGAGCTTCTCCACTGGAGCCCGACACCGACAGCACCGTTCCTGTCTTTAATCATATAGGGGACATGTGTAACAAGAATCCAACGGTACCGTGCCAACAGTCTCTGCCTGACGGACCGTGGTACAAGCTGGGTCACAACCGCTGCGTGACGGCCTTCTTCTACAAACCACATCTCAACTTTGATGATGCAGAGGTGTGACACACACAGGAAGTGACCTTTGACCTGTTCACACAGTCAGACAGGTGTGGTGATAGTATCAGAACTGATGATACTTCATCTACATGACCTGGAGAATGTGTGTGGACTAAATAGGTTTTAAATGCAGGACTTTTACTATGAATGGGCTTTACTTTATTGTATTCATACTTTTACTAAAGGTCAACATGAGGTGACAGTGGTGACTAACTCTTCTTCTCTCTGCTCACTTCAGAAAACCTGTCAAAAGTACACCGCTGGTGGTTTTAAAGGCCACCTGGTTACGATGCACAGCCAAGAGGAGCTGAATCAAGTGCTGTGTGCCATGTATAAAGTCCACACTGGAAAACCCCACTACTGGATTGGACTGAGGACACGACTGGTAAATACTAAGATTATAGACTGTGAAGACAAAATTAACCCTTTTGGAACAATCACTAATTCAAGATGAAACAAGCATCCTACTGAACAATAGTAAAATAGTCTTTTGTGAACTTCAGCAAACATCTTCATGCTTCTTGTTTCCTTTCTGTCTGAATTCAGCTCTTTGTCAACAATAAACTTCATCTGTCTGCATCTGAACAATGTGTCTTTCATTCCCTCTCCCTCCTACAGACTCATGTTACTTGAATACATTCTCCTGTAGGAAAACTGTCTGCTTGTATATGAGACAGGAAGCAGTCAGAACAACTCCATCAAGAATGCTCAGTTGTCACCTCTTTTGAAATCATGTAAAACGGTTATTAGCTCCACTGCAGAGCTTAAGTCATTAAGGTTATAAATATGCCTTTGATTGGTGATTTACAGGTTGCCTTGGACAGTGAAAAAACACAATCAGTGAAACTGACAACATCAACAATGTTTTATTATTAAGCCTCCATCCCTCCATCTTATTTTCCATGTCCACATCATCACCCACAGCTGGCTCTAGAAAACCAAGTGCACACTGGTCTGAGGTCTGTGTGATGTGCTTGGTCAGCCATTCAGGGAGGAGGTGGAAAATAAATCCACCTCAGCTCACTTTACTTGTTTCAACATCTGGGAGACTTTAATTGACCCTGTTTTCATGACTTCTATTAGACACATCCAGAGAAGAAAACTGAAGGCTGCCTGAACACAACTTAAATCTATCAGACGTGTGAAATATGAGCTTATGAGCTGCACCTGAAAGCAACAAAACTCTTCTGACAGTCAAAAGACCAAAAAAACCCAGTCAGCTTCCTGTTGGCTCCACTGTTAATAAAATGTTTTGATTAGTTTTGTGGGATCACTGTGTTCAGTTTATTGTGTTTGTGGATTTTGAATTGACTAACATCTTTCCAGCCATGCCGACAAAAACCAGAGGAAAAATGAAACTCAGAGAAATTCATCTTTGTACTTTAGTCAAGAAAACGTACAATCCAGTGTAACATGTAACTGTGTTCTCATGAATCAAACTTAAAACACACTGACTCTTCCTCAGACCAGGTCTCAGGCAGTCCCCCATGGTCCACCCTGAAGGAAGAAACACAGTCAGAATCATCATCTGCCTTCATATCCACCATCAAACAGGAAGCAGAGGTCCTCAGTTAGACAGAATGAGAGCTGCTGTTGTCTGTCCGTCTGTCCAAACCTGAGATTGTCCAGTCTGTCCACCTGTCCATGACAGGACAGAGTCCAGGCTTTGAATCCACCAAACCCTGATACAGGGAACTAGACAGTTTCATGTGCGCTTGCACTCTGTTTAACAGTGGCCATCTATCCTCATAACCTCAGAGTCCAAGTCTAACAGTGACGTCAGAACCAGTCTAACCTGTGGCAGAAAGCCAGTCAGATAAATGACACACCATATGCTGCAGTTCTACTATCTATCCACTACATGATGCTAACTCATGTAATGAGTTAAAGATCAGCTCAGCACCATCAGCTGCCTCACTTCTGACCAACAATAGAGCTCAGCAGCTCGGATCAACTCAGCTGTGGTGTACTTTATCCAAAACACAACTGAGTCTTTTTCAGCCTCATATTCTCCACAAATAGTCGAACCTCCCAGGTGTTTTGAATCCAGTGTTTGGTCTTTATACAGGCAGAAAACAACTAAGGTCTTTTACTCAGGTGAGCCTAACCCTAAAGGGTTTATAATCTGAGCCACTTCACTGCCGTTCATTCATCTCACAGGCTTACAACTGATCATGAGGTACAGCCTGAGGTGAAGACCATCGGCTCAGGTATGTGGCAGTCATCAATAAAATAGCTGATGTTCTGCATAAAAAACACAAACTTGGCGGCTCTGCATAGATCTTAGACCCAGACCATCCGTCAGGAGTCCATGTCTGCTGCCTGTCCGGGGGTTCAGGCCAGTGTTAAACCTGCTAAATGAAATATGTAAATCACAGAGAAAACAACATGGAGCTGCCAGAGGAAACACTGCTTGTGGTGGAAATTATGGGCTGTTACAGTCCGACAGCATTTCAGACAGCAGGAGACATCATCTCTTCCTCAGATAGTTACTTTAGACAGCGTTATGACCCGATGATCTGATGACAAAGTCACTCTTTGCAGCTTAGCCTCGATACATTCGGTACTTTAGGTGGACAGCCTTGCATTTCCCTTTAATGATTAGCTTCATGACACACAAAGATGAAAAGGTTAAAGCCATGAGTTATAGTTTTATCAGACTGATCTTTTCAATGTTCTCCACTACACTCGCCACATATCAAGATCTATGACCATGACTAACTCCTAAAACTGAAGACTTGTGGCTGATTTGAATTCTTCTGGGTGTTTTTCTGACGCAGTGTTTGTGTAGAAATGAAATGAAAACGAAGGAACAGAAACATATGTATGTACGTCTGATGTGGATGTGAGGAGACTAACATGGACTGATGTTCTGATTATCCCAGTCCAGTCCTACAGGAAACACTGTGGGGTCCTGTTGTCACGTGTCTACAACAGCTCTACTGAAAAACTCCACGTTTCATGACTGTTCTCATTATGTCACACCATATTGATTTTAGTTCAGCTTCCTCTTTAGGGCATTATTATGAAAAATCTGACCTGGAGCCAATCCCAGTTGACACTGGATGAGGTTGAGGAACACCCTGGACAGGTCGCCAGTCCATCACCGGGCTATGTAAAAAACTTTAAAAACTAAAAGTACATTTATACCACAGATAAATGAGAAGACCATGATGTTATGAACTTGTGTCCAGAGTCAACAAGAACATTTCAGCCTCTTAGAGTCAGAGAGAAAAGAATAATCAGGACATTGTCATACACCATGCAGACAAAGGTGGTGCCTTCGAGGTCCATGATAAATCTTCATACATACAAGAAGGTGAAAGACAACTAAGTGACAGAGATGTGTGTGTTCCTCTACAGCCAATCCTATTTTAAATGAAGACTGTGTTGAAACAGGCCTTATGAAGGGACCAATGTGTGGGGATGAATATGATTACATGGTTCAAGATGACCAGAAGAACACCGTCAGCAAAGGGCCAAAGCTTAGTCAAGAGAAATCCTCCATGGAGAGGTGATTAGGACTGAAGATCCTACAGAGGTACCTGGAGCTCAGTGAACTTCAGGTGAAGTGGTTTATTTTCCTGTACGTCTCATCAGTCGCCGATATCAGCCGCAGAATCAAACATCTTTAAGAACTGTTTATGTGAACGACTGGCGCCCTCCAGAGACGCTCCTCCACAGTCAGCAGGTCCAAGGAAACACCCAGAACAATCCTTAAAATCCGGGAACAAGGTAATGGCAGGATACGGATCAGAACAATCTGGCTCCAGTGCACCGTCACAGAAGTCAGCCAACAGTGCCACCTGATGACCGGTCAGCTTCTGTCTCCAGTGCTGTAGAGATGTGTATAAGAGACAGGTGGACGACGGCAGCCATCACCCCTCTCAGTCTGGTGGCCAGGACCTTGGACAGAATCTTATAGTCCGTGCAGAGCAGTGAAACAGGTCTCCAGTTTTTCAGCTCTTGCAGGTCACCTTTCTTCGGTAGCAGGGTGATGACCGCCCTCCTACAGCTCAGAGGCAGCCGTCCTGTCTCTAGGCTGGCTGAGATCACCTCCAGCAAGTCCTCACCCAGTACTGACCAGAACGCCTTATAAAAGTCCACAGGTAGACCATCCAAGCCTGGAGCTCTGCCACTGTGCAAACTCATCAGAGCCGCAGACAGTTCAGGAAGAGTTAACAGAGACTCCAGCTTGTCATTGTCCTTTGCTTCCACCTGAGGGAGACCAGTGAAGAAGCTGCTGCACAATGAAGAGTTCAATGTGAATTCACTCTTATACAAATCTTTGTAATAGCTGGCCGCTAGCCTCCTGATCCCAGCAGAGTCTGAGACCACAGAGCCGCTGCCAGACCGTAAAGAATGAATCACCTTCCTCTGACCATTCCTCTTCTCCAAGCCAAAGAAAAACTGAGAGGGGGCATCCATCTGTGAGACGTCCAGAAATCGTGACCTGACCAGAGCTCCCTGTGCTGCAATGCCCAGCAGGTTGGCCAGAGCCGACTTTTTGGATTTGAGGGAATCTAAAAGCCCTCGATCTCCTGTAGAATCTACCAAACCCTGCAGTTCTACCACCTGAATCTCTAGGTCCTGCATAGATCTGGTTAAATCTCTGGTGACATTGCGAGTGAACCTCTGACACAACTGTTTGATCTGAGCTTTGCCCACATCCCACCACTGTTGTACACAATTAAAATCACTCTTACAATGTCTGTGAGCAGCCCAAAAACACTCAAAAGCTGCTCGGAAATCCTTGCTCTGAAGCAATGAGCTGTTAAAATGCCAGTAGGCACTCTGCAAACGCACATTTTTGATATAAAACAGAGCTAAAAACAAGACAGTGGTCAGAGAAACCAACAGGGGTAATGTGACAACTGTTAAAAATGTTCAAACTGTGCTTAAAACCGTACAGACGGTCCAACCTGGCCAGAGATATTTTATTGTCCTTGCAGTGACTCCAGGTGTACTGCCTGTGATGTGCAT
>NW_019525239.1:1865149-1867649 GCF_002814215.2 Seriola lalandi dorsalis | reverse complement strand
CTAAAACTAATTTTCCAATTTTAATTAAAAGGTTTGAGTATAGAGCATTGATGTTTTGTGTGCTGTTGACACGGGGGTTGCTCCTAGTTAACCCTTGAGGCCCCAGAGGGAAAAACTGCTGTAAGCCCCACATGAGTTAGTCCACAGAAAGGTTTGCATTCATGTGAAAAGCTCCACTTCACACATGGCTCTATCCTTTTCACCTTTAAAGTTTACACACGTGAAACACATCAAAAACATGTGTCTGGACAAAAGTCTTGTGGTCTGGACCGGTCCGGACAGCTGTCTGGTCCACCTTAGGAGACGAGCATTAGGTGAGTGGATTACATGCATCAATGTGGACTCAGTGAGACCAACAACATGTAAGGTTTTCAGTTTCAGTGAAGCAGCTGAGATGATGTGAAGAGGGTTCACTCTGGTTCAGTTTGGAGAAACTAAGAAGCTGCTTGATGAGACTGAACAGAGATCTGGTATAATAACTACAAATAACTAAAACTATAAATAAATAAATAATATACATATATATATATATAAGATAAAGTGACACTGGCTGAGAAACTGAGTGAACCACTGACTGTATGATTCTCTGTTGTGTGAAAAGGTTCTTGAATCAGTTCCTTTACAGGAAGCTGTGGCTTTAAAATGATTGTTATGTGATTATATTTCATCAGACTGAGACTGTCACCCTGCTATAAGGCCCTGCAGAGATACAAGAACATTTTCAGGAACCTTTAACCACCGTCACCTGTGTTTCATACTGAGACAGCAGCGTCTCAAAGGTTCCTGCAGAGGAACAACAGGAGAACAAAGATATAACACAGAACTCTGTTTTTGGTCTTTATTCAGTAGATAAAGTCATTTCCACTTCCAGTTTCTGCACCTGCATCAACTCCAGTCAAAGAGCTTCAGGCAGACATAAACATTTCAACATTATTAGACTGCAGAAGAAGAACGACGCTGAAAAAAATTTTATATTAGAAAGAAAAAAAACCAACATGGCTTCAGGTTCAGGTTTCATCATGGATCCAAAAGCTGCTGCAGACTGAAGACACATGACTGAGTGAGATTCTGAGGACTGATGCTGTGACAGGACTGAAGTCTGGACCGGCTGACACAAAAAGAACAAACTGAAACCCCATTCAGACAGGATCCACACCACTGGGGAGGAGGGACTGAAGTACCAGAACTCATGGTTCTGGACCAGGATCTCATCTATAACCCAGACCCAGTCTGAATGGGACTGGACTGAGACCTGGAGCAACAGTGGAGTGTGGAATCACTGCCTCAGGGGGGCGCTGGAGAGACCTGGTCCTGAGTCCTCTACTGCATCACTTCCGTCATATCCATGAGTTTATGGTCTGAACATGAAGACACATACACACACACACACACAGGGTTCAAAGTTCAAGGTTCGATCCAGACTAAGTGCTGTAGAGGAGCTGTACTACCTGTCAGCTCCCAGCAGGAGGCGCTGCCCCCTCCCCCTTGCTATTTCTCAGCCTTCATCTTGGTGTCGTACGTCCCAGCGTTCCTGTACGCTCCCACGTAGCCCGTGTTCTCCACGAGCTCCTCCCGCCCCTCCCGACCTCGGCCCTTGCCGCTCTCATCAAAGCGCTCCTTGTGTGATCCGGTGTAGCGGGATGTGTCGGTGAGACGGTCCACAGCTGCCGTCTTCGCCACTTTCTGATGGAAACGGAGACAACAGGAAGTCAATTCACAGACCAGGTCTCAACTGCCTGACAGACACCAGGTGAGGAGAGTAACAGGTGCTGCTCTGGTTAGGGTTATGGTTATGGTTAGGAGTAGTGATGTAATTCCACAGAACACACAGCAGAAGTTGTCATTGTTAACAGGCTACAGCTACATTAACACCTGCAGCCCCCCTGTAAAAACAAATATGCTACATGGCCAGAAAATAATCATCTTTATTAGAACAAACAAACACATGATTCTAACAAATGATGGGGCAGAAACTGGAACCTCGGGGGAAGGAAGATTATCTGCTGAAACTTTCATGCTTCAGTCATAAAATGCAGATGTTTTGTCTGCTCCACTAAGTGTCCAAGTGACGTCTTCTCTGAATTGTCCATGAATTAACCACTACAACAACATCCGTCCATATGCAGATGACACTGTTTTATTTTCTTGTTGTAAATGTAGAGGAAATGTTTTCTGAAAGGGACGCAGACCAGAACCTGCAGGGTCTCTAACAGGTCCAGACCAACACCTGCACTGTAAACAGGTTTCTCACCGTCACTCCCACATTGGACGGCTCCCCACCCTCCACCAGTGTGGAGATGGAGCGCAGCGCCTCCTCTTTACTTTGACCTTTGAACCTCTTTGGAGCCAACTCCTCCAGAGCTCTGTGAAACTCCTCGTAGGTGATGACCCGAGACGTCTTCTGTCTGAACACACACACACACACACACAGACACACACACACACACACACACAGACACAAACACACACAAACACACACACACACACACACACAGACACA
>NW_019525239.1:1856952-1864465 GCF_002814215.2 Seriola lalandi dorsalis | reverse complement strand
ACACACACAGACAGACACACACAGACAGACAGACAGACACACACACAGACACAAACACGCAGAAACAGACACACACACACACAGACACACACAGACAGACACACACACAGACAGACACACACACAGACACAGACAGACACACACACAGACACACACACAGACAGACACACACACAGACAGACACACACACAGACACACACACACACACACACACAGTGTCGATGTGGATCCTTTTTTTTCATCAATCATTTTAGAAAATGTATCTTTCAAACATTATCAGTTTTTTGATTTTACTTTTATTTCTACCATGATATCATTATCATTATTATTATTGTTGTTGTTGTTGTTGTTGTTGTTGTTGTTATTATTAACATTATTATTATTATTGTTATTATTCTTGGTATTAACTCCATGTGTCCAGTGAGAAAAAGTGACCAGAAATCACCAATATTGATGAAGTGAAAGCCATTAGGAGTTGATGTGTTTTTGCATCACTGACTGTTCATGGATTCTGGAGCTGGTCCACAGACTCACTTGACTTTGGAAAAGACGATGTCGACGTCGGTCCCAGTGATGTTCTTGCCATCGATGATTTTGCAGTCTTTGCAGAGTTTGGCCCAGTTCTTCCCATTCAGTTCCTTCCCCGTCGCCTTCGTGTCTCCATGAACAGCAAACTTCCTGAAAGCCTCCAGGAGCCGCTCCATGTCCGCACTCTCAGCCATGATGGAAAAATATCTGAGACAGGAAACCAGTTGGAGATCAGTTCAAAGACAAACCACACAGATTGTCACAGTCACTGTCAGTCTGACTTCATCTGAACGGGTCCAAGGCAGCTACAACATGATGAGTCACTGTGACGGTTTTGTTTAATTTAACATAACATATCATGAATCATCAGGAGATGAAATCAGCTGATCACATGGTCAGTGCTGCTGTATCTGTGTTTCAGTCTGTATCTGATCACACTGTGATCAGCTGTGATCAGCTGTGATCAGTATTCTCAGTGAAGTTCTCAGACTCTGTTTCTCTGGAGTTTTATTCTGGAGTCTCAGTGAATGAACTGTCAGTTAAATGAGTGATTGTCTCTGACGTCACCTTCTCTGTTAGTGGAGGGTCAGAATCCTCCTGCAGGTAGAGTGGTTGTTAGACTGGTTGACACCTACACACCTGTACACTGCACACACCTTTGCAGGACAGAGACACAGGGACATGGGGGACTGGAGGATCTGAAGTGATGATGTATTAAATGACTTGGTGCTGATGAGGCTCCATGTCAGTCACACACAGTTTATTTAATCAATGAAAAATAATCAATATTCATCTTGATCGTTCATTAATTGTTTAAGCTGGTTCTCATATAAAAATGAATATTCTTCTTCAGTCTTTTCCTCTTTACCTGAACATTTTACAGACCTAAATGATCAATATAACACCTGATCAATAATCAATAATTGTTAGCTGCAGGTCTGTTTGAATAATACAAGCTGATTTACATCATTCAGTGTGTGTTTGTGTGTGTGTGTGCAGCCTGAGTGTCCACACATAGTCCACAAACAAACAGTGAAACACAGATTTACCAACTGTCCCCAAAGTACCCTTAAACATGAACAGATGTTGACTGCAGATGAGACCATGAACATGAACGACGTTGTACAACAAACACCAGCTCAAAAAATCAGCTGATTCATCTATCAGTCAAGTGACAAATTAATAATTAGCAACAGTTTTAATCAGATTTGATTAGATTAACGAACATCCTGTGACAGGTCGCTGCTGTTTGTTGTTTTCAGACAAAAACTTTTCACATGAACTTTGACTCTTAATGATCATCTGACATTTTAAAGAAGACAGTCATCAAGTGTATAAACTACAATATAATCAATTATTAGTATTAATGAAGCAAATGATCCATTAATCAGCTCTAATAGGAGTCCTGTTATATATTTATATTCTTCCATATTTTTCATCATCTTCATCATCTTCATCATATTGATCATCTTCCTGTAGCTCTGTGTATCAGTGTAAATCTGCACATGAAGAAGCTGCTGGACTCCAGATGAAACACTTCAATAATTCAAACAAAACATAAATATATAGATATAGACATATATATATATCTATATATATGTCTCAACAATGTGTCCAGCATTAAAACACGCGTCCTACCTGTCTATCCTCTGTCTCTTCCTCACCTCCGTCTCTCCTCTCTCTCTTCTGGCCCTCAGCGGCGGTCGCAGCATTCAAATGAGCTCCAAGTGCTGAGGGCTTGTTATCATATGTTTACCCTGTCGCCATGGCGACATCCTGTCCAACATCAGGGGAGGGCAATAAAACAGAGGCAGGGAGGGAGAGAGAGAGAGAAAAAGGGAGGGAGGGAGGAGGGAGGAGGAGGCTGACAGGGGCAGGACGTCCATGCATGCTCCTGTTGGCTCCTGGAGCTTGAGGTCAAAGGTCAGAGGGATCACTCAGTGCTCCCTGACAAGTTCTAATAGAAATAAAGCAGTGCACTATAAATGATTATACATATGTACACATATATATATACATAGATAGACACGCACAGTGAGAATGAGGCACAAATATAAAACAGAACAAGCTCAAACCTGCAGATCTCCAACAAGCTGCTGCTTCAGCTTCTGACTGTGACAAAACGTCTCATCTCAGATCAGCTGACTGATGTTCACTCAGGACCAAGTCTGGACTCGACTGAACGTCATCTGTGGTCGGAGCCGATGGACGGCGCCTTTAACGACGGAGGCCCATTACTTCCTGTGAAAGTGTCCTGGAGTACACTGTGAATTCACTGCTGGGTGTGGTCACAGGTGTGACAGAGCACACCTGCTGCTGTTGTGTTCAGAGCAGAGACAGGCTGAAACTTTAACCAGAGAAACACTGTTTTTCAGTTTGGAGAACAAACAGTTCCAACCTGTCTCCATGACGACAGATGTGAAAACACACACCCACACACAGACACACACAGATACACACACACACGAAAAGACACACAGAGTCAGAGGGTAAACAATTTGTTTATTTCTGAAGTGAAGAACAATGAAGAACAGGTGTGCGTGCGTGCGTGCGTGCGTGCGTGCGTGCGTGCGTGCGTGCGTGCGTGCGTGTGTCAGCAGCAGGAAATTACCTCATGTCAGTGGTCATGTCAGCAGGAAGCAGCTGTCAGTGTGGGAGGACGTGAGGATGACATCATATTGTTCGGTGGTATGGGGGTGGGGGGGTCTCCGGGGATCAGGAAGACCAGGACAGAGTCACATGACCAAAGCATCAGACTGCTGCTGTGTTCATGTCAGAGTGAACACATGAATCTGCACTGATATAAAACATAAAATATTAACCGTGTGTGTCATTTTGTCATAATGTCTGTGTGCTAAAAAGTGTTTTGTGAGGTCACCGTGACCTTTGACCTTTGACCGCTGGAGTCTAATCAGTTTGTCCTTGAATCCTAGTGAATGTTTGTACCAAATGTGTGTGTGTGTGTGTGTATTTGTTGTTGTGTAGATATAATACACTCTCTTTGTGAACTTATTTTACAGACAAAAACCAAGGTGAGGACGAAACAGAAGAAATGTCCTCTGAAGTGATGAAACCACTGTGTGTGTGTGTGTTTGTGTGTGTGTGTGTGTGTGACATACTTCTCGTTGCCACTCCTTTTGATTGACGCTGTTATGATGTTGTCGTGGCTTGTTGCTGGGGCAACCCCACCTCACATCGTGGAGGGATGATGACATGCAACATACACACACACACACACACACACACACACACACACACACACACACACACACAGAGTTGTTATCAGCCTGTCAAAATAAAAGCCTGATGATGAATCTAATTCATTAGCTTTAATTTGACTTCATGCTGCAGCAGCTTGTTCCAGTTCAGTCAGAAACTGGTTTGTATGAACCAGCTGGTGACGTCAGCTGACTGATTAATGAGTGTGTTCAGGACCAGGACCAGGATCAGGACCAGGAACAGGACCAGGTTCAGGACCAGGCACAGGACCAGGTTCAGGATCAGGTTCAGGTTCAGGTTCAGGTTCAGGACCAGGATCAGGACCAGGACCAGGTTCAGGCCCAGGACCAGGACCAGGACCAGGACCAGGACCAGGTTCAGGACCAGGACCAGGAACAGGACCAGGTTCAGGACCAGGACCAGGAACAGGACCAGGTTCAGGAACAGGTTCAGGTTCAGGAACAGGAACAGAACCAGGTTCAGGACCAGGACCAGGACCAGGACCAGGTTCAGGACCAGGAGCAGGAGCAGGTTCAGGTTCAGGTTCAGGATCAGGATCAGGATCAGGACCAGGTTCAGGACCAGAACCAGGTTCAGGACCAGGACCAGGTTCAGGTGCAGGACTATGACCAGGACCAGGTTCAGGTTCAGGTTCAGGACCTGGACCAGGTTCAGGATCAGGATCAAGATCAGGACCAGGAGCAGGACCAGGACCAGGTTCAGGTTCAGGACCTGGACCAGGTTCAGGATCAGGATCAGGATCAGGACCAGGACCAGGACCAGGTTCAGGTTCAGGACCAGGAACAGGACCAAGTTCAGGACCAGGTTCATGTTCAGGATCAGGACCAGGTTCAGGATCAGGACCAGGTTCAGGATCAGGACCAGGACCAGGTTCATGTTCAGGATCAGGACCAGGTTCAGGACCAGGTTCAAGTTCAGGTTCAGGATTTGGACCAGGTTCAGGTCCAGGAACAGGACCAGGTTCAGGACCATGACCAGGACCAGGACCAAAATCAGGACCAGGAACAGGAACAGGTTTAGGACCAAGACCAGGACCAGGTTCAGGATCAGGACCAGGTTCAGGTTCAGGACCAGGACCAGGTTCAGGTGCAGGACTAGGACCAGGACCAGGTTCAGGTTCAGGTTCAGGACCTGGACCAGGTTCAGGATCAGGATCAGGATCAGGTTCAGGTTCAGGAGCAGGAACAGGACCAGGTTCAGGACCAGGTTCAAGATCAGGACCAGGAGCAGGATCAGGACCAGGTTCAGGTTCAGGTTCAGGACCTGGACAAGGTTCAGGATCAGGATCAGGATCAGGACCAGGACCAGGTTCAGGTTCAGGACCAGGAACAGGACCAAGTTCAGGACCAGGTTCATGTTCAGGATCAGGACCAGGTTCAGGACCAGGTTCAAGTTCAGGATCAGGACCAGGTTCAAGTTCAGGTTCAGGATTTGGACCAGGACCAGGACCAGGACCAGGACCAGGACCATGGTCAGCAGGTGGAGACAGACAAACAGGAAACTGATCCATTTTTTCCATTTATTGATAAACAGGTAAAATCAGCAACAGGTGAAAAAACCAGAAACATCTTGTTCACATGGTCCTACTCAGCTGGTTAGCTTAGCTTAGTTTAGCTTAGCTTAGAGACTGTAATGAACTGCTCAGTCTGTCAGACAGGAAGAGGAGGAGCTCTCTGATTGGCTGAGAGGTGAAATAAAAGTTAAAAAAAGCTTTTTGAAATAAAAAATATTGATAAATAAATAAAATAAGTTTTTGTGATTTTTAATAATTTAATGATTAAATTCAAAGTTTAATCTCTGATGTTTGTTTATGTATTTATTGATTGATTGATTTAATATTGGTTCTTGTGGAGCTCCACAGATCTGAACAGGGTGTTAGCATTAGCACTGGCATCCTGTGTGTGTGTGTGTGTGTGTGTGTGTGTGTGTGTGTGTGTGTGTGTGTGTGTGTGTGTGTGTGTGTGTAGTCGAGGGGGCAGAGAGTTAAACATCCACTAACACAATGAACAGCTGATGTGGTTCAGGTAACACACGTCCTCAAGTATAAAGGTTGTGCACAGACAGGATGTCACCTTTGGCATCAGATTTAAAAAGTAAAAGTCAGAATTAAAAAACATTTCAAAATATAAGTGAGTGAAATAAAGACAGTTGTGCGTTTCTATAGAAAGACAAAAGAGTCTCATGTTATCGCTCCATCCACGAGGCTGCACCTGAGCCCAGCGACGCACGAGAACCGGGTCTGGAGCCGGCCTGCCTCCTGCCCAGACTGAGGACTTCCTCTCCGCTGGCCCGGCTGACGAACACGGTGGGAGGCTGGATGGACGCCATCTCAAACCTCAGCTCCGCTGCACTCTTATTAGCACGGGTGGGGGGGGCCTTCCTCTTAGTCCTGGGATGGGGGGAGGGGAGGGGGAACGCTGGCACGGCTCTGTGCGAGGATGAGGAGGCGTCTCCGGCAGCAGCTGAGGACGAAGAGCCCAGCTTGGCCAACGCCACCGGGATCTCCTCCAGAGACTCGGCAGAGTCCGAGTGATACTCAGCTGGGGGGGCGGCGGCCTGGACCGGTCCTGAGGGGAGGGCCAGGGGGGGCAGGGAGACCCTCAGAGGAAATGCTGGGAAAGGAAGTCGCTGACCCAGAGACACAGAGGACAGACTGCTGGGCTCTGATGGAGACATCAACAACCAGGATTTAGTTAACACACACACACACACACACACACACACACACACACACACACACACACACACACACACACACACAATGTTGTTCTCTGTATGACGTGAACATGAAGAACCTGATGATGGGGGTCCTAAGGACAGACTGGTCTGTCAGGACCTTATTGAGACAGTCTTTGGTTCAGTGTGACCAGCTGCTGTAATGGTGTGTGTGTGTGCGTGTGTGCGTGTGTGTGTACCTGGGGGCGGGGCTGTACTCGGGCAGCGCTCTCTCGTCACCTCTGCTGGAACTTTATGAACTTTCTTCCTCTTTTTCTATGAAAACATGAAAACAAAATAAACACCCGTGTCTCAGGTGTGTCAGAGAGTGTGTGTGTGTGTAGGTGTACCTGTGTGCGTCGGTGTGTGTGTGCTGCTTTCAGCTCTGCAGCGATGGTGGGTGGAGCTTCTTCCTCAACAACAGGACTGGACACAGTCCTCACTCTGCCGTTAGCCAGGAACCTGACACACACACGCACACACACGCGCACACACCCACACACACCCACACACACACGCGCACACACCCACACACACGCGCACCCAGACACCCACGCGCACACACCCACACGCGCACACACCAACGCGCACACACACACACACACACACACACACCCCCCCACACACAGTGTGAATCACTCTGAACTCCCTCCCTCACTCATTAAGCTCAGATGAAACTACCCTGAATGTGTTTGTTTCTATGTGTTGATCCAGCAGCAGTGGTCTGGTTCTGGTCTGGTTCTGGTCTGGTTCAGGGCAGCACCAGGTGACAGACTTGCTGAGGCTGTAAAGACAGACTGGATCCTGAACCACATGATGTCTGTGTCCCTCAAACAACTTGTTTGTCTTTTTCTTTTTGTGGCTGGGACTCGTCCCCTCCCTCCCCCCTTCTCCCCCTCCCTCGTGTTGCACTCGTTGTTGTGAAGGCTGCAGTACAAATAAAGTTTCCTCGTCACTGTAAGCAGAGGAGGTTCAGTGGAGTTATTTATGAAGACCTTCTATTAGACTAATACACCCCCCACCCTCCCTC
>NW_019525239.1:1850582-1855582 GCF_002814215.2 Seriola lalandi dorsalis | reverse complement strand
TACTGAGTACTGCTGAGTACTAGAAAGTACGACTGAGTACACACAGATCCAGTTATAGCCACAGCTAACACTAGAGCAGCGGTTCCCAACATGTGGACCAGGGCCTACTGGTGGACCGTGAAGGTACTGCAAGTGGACCAACAGATCATTTACAAAACAGAACTATTGTGGAATTTTGGTTATGTACTGTTTTTAAATGTTTTTTTAAAAAAAGATCTAAATGTTTAAAAACCTCTCAGTGTGCTTTCTAATTTGAATTCATATTTATTTATATTTAGTGTCTTAGTATATTTAGTCTCACTGTGATGAGCCAATGACAGGACCTGTTATATTGTCAGCGGTCCTCATCATGTACTTGTTTACTATCTCAGTGTGATGGAACTAACCAATCGCATCGATGGTAACTGCTGGAGAATCAGCTGGTTGGAATCTCAGTTCAGTCCTGAATGATCATCATCATTATTGACCTCTGTGTTGTTATGAGGTTTGGTCTGGAGGAGATGACAACCTCTGATCTTAAGTGTTTATTCTTATATGACAGAGTTTCTGTGTGACGATGAACTCTGATCATGTGATGCAGATAAAAACTGATGTCAAGTCTGGGTTTAGTTTGTCTGAGCTTCAGTGATGAAGAGGAGTCAAAACCTTCACACTGTCAGGATCAAACTATAAAAATTATCATTTAATTTTCATTACGTATTCAGAGTTATAACATTATCTATAACCTCTTTTGTCCCTTTGGCTCCTGTAGGAACATGCACCTGCAGAGGTCAAACACTGATCTGTTCTAAATAAAGAGGAGGATTTATGTTAATGTGGAGACAGAGCAAATCAGTGCAGAACACACATAACCATATATACATGTTTAATTTATATATGTTAATAAACAGATGTTAATATGCAGATTTTAATATATATAAAACACAGAGCAGATGACTCACTTGTAGTTCCTGCTGCCCACACAGTTGTTGAGCCACCGACAGTGATGGTCGAAGTTAGCTACACACTTGTTACAAGCACTGCAGTGCTTCGACTTCGGTCCTCTGAAACACCACACAAACACACACACACACACACACACACACACAGGTCAGTATTTATCTTTTTATTTATTAACAGTGTGAGCAGTGGCTGAGGCTCATGGGTATTGTAGTATCTCCTGGATGATGAGAGCAGACTACAGTTTGTGTTGGCTGCTCTGACCCAGTTGCAAACCTGTTTTCCTGAGACTCAGGATCAGATCGAGTCACATCAGCAAATCTAAAGTCACAGTGTGTGTTCAGTGTGTGTTCAGTGTGTTTCAGTGTGTGTCCTGTGTGTATAAGCGTGTGTGTAACTCACACGTCGACCTGGCAGAGGTAGCAGTGGCAGTTTTCGATGACGTGTGCGTGTTTGGAGCGGTCAAACACGGGGACTGGACCTCTGCTGGTCTTGGTCCTGACGTTGTAGTCGGCCGGGTTGATGGACACCGCCATCAGGTGGACACACAGGTGACACACGAACGTGATGCCCGTACACTGACACACAGATCAGGAATCAACCTCACCCATCAACATCAGACCATGTCGGACCACACCCACCTTTTATGTCAGCCTCATTTTGAACTCAACTACACACCTGTAAACCACACACACACACACACACACACACACACACACACACACACACACACACACACTATCTTCAGGATCAGCTGTTCTCTCCTCATCACCACAGCTGTTGAATGTCCTTACTAACTCTCAGACCCTGTCTCCTCCTCAGACCCTCTCCTCTCCTAAGACCCTGTCCCCTCCTAAGACCCTGTCCCCTCCTCAGACCCTGACCCCTCCTCAGCCCCTCTCTCAGACCCTGTCCCTTCCTCAGACCCTGTTTCCTCCTCAGACCCTGTCCCCTCCTCAGACCGTCTCCTCCTCAGACCCTCTCTCAGACCCTGTCCCTTCCTCAGACCCTGTTTCCTCCTCAGACCCTGTCCCCTCCTCAGACCGTCTCCTCCTCAGACCCTGTCTCAGACCCTGTCCCTTCCTCAGACCCTGTCCCCTCCTCAGACCCTGTTTCCTCCTCAGAGCCTGTCCCCTCCTCAGACCCTGTCTCCTCCTCAGACCCTGTCTCCTCCTCTGTCCGTCTCCTCCTCAGACCCTGTCTCAGACCCTGTCCCTTCCTCAGACCCTGTCCCCTCCTCAGACCCTGTTTCCTCCTCAGAGCCTGTCCCCTCCTCAGACCCTGTCTCCTCCTCAGACCCTGTCTCAGACCCTGTCCCCTCCTCAGACCCTCTCCTCTCCTCAGACCCTGTCCCTTCCTCAGACCCTGTCCCCTCCTCAGACCCTGTCCCCTCCTCAGACCCTGTCTCAGACCCTGTCCCCTCCTCAGACCCTGTCTCAGACCCTGTCCCTTCCTCAGACCCTGTCTCTTCCTCTGACCCTGTCCCCTCCTCAGACCCTGTTTCCTCCTCAGAGCCTTTCTCAGACCCTGTCCCTTCCTCAGACCCTGTCTCAGACCCTGTCCCCTCCTCAGACCCTGTCCCTTCCTCAGACCCTGTCCCCCCACAGACCCTGTCCCCTCCTCAGACCCTGTCCTCTCCTCAGACCCTGTCTCAGACCGTCCCCTCCTCAGACCCTGTCTCAGACCCTGTCCCTTCCTCAGACCCTGTCCCCTCCTCAGACCCTGTCTCACACCCTGTCCTCTCCTCAGACCCTGTCCTCTCCTCAGACCCTGTCTCAGACCCTGTCCCCTCCTCAGACCCTGTCTCCTCCTCAGACCCTGTCTCAAACCATGTCCCCTCCTCAGACCCTGTCTCCTCCTCAGACCCTGTCTCAAACCATGTCCCCTCCTCAGACCCTGTCCTCACAGTGGTCCTGGTCTCCTCACAGTCTAAGGATACGATGTAGCCTGCAGGGATCCAGTGAGGCGGCAGCAGGGGGACGAACACGCCGAAGCCGGTGACAGCAAAGTAGACGTAGAGCAGCCAGGCCAACAGCTGGAAGGGATGAGGAGGCCAGGTCCAGCCGTTGGTCCGAGAGCAGAGCGGCACGTCGACTCGTTGTGGGCCATCCTCACCAACCGGCGCCGTGCGGTTCGGGTTCCTACTGCACACATCCATCCTGCTGACAGATTCAACACCAGAGGTTATGTCGTCGTCAACAACAACAACAACAACAACAACAACAACAACAGAGAGAAGGTTCACAGCTGAGATGCAAACTGAAACACAAAGGGGCTGATGGTTTCATGCGACTATTATAATGATCAATTAAGTATTGATCATCAGAATCAATATTTCACATTAGAACTGAGACTGATGATTATTTTAATAACCAATTAATCAGTTTCCAGGAGTCTGAAGAAACACTTCAAATGTTTCACTGTGACAGACAACAGGGACAGTTTGAAACACTGGAATGTTTGTTTAGAGGCAATTTATTGATTATCAAATTAGTTTGTTTTGAATTTGGTTTTAATTATAAATCTATTAATTGTTGCAGCTTGAAGTCCTGAAAACAACTTGCTGTTTTCCTCTGGTTCATGTCTGAGAATCTGTTTCACATTCATTTCACAGAGCAGATAATTTACTGATTAATGTATTAACAATATAATCATTAATTAGATATCTTCATGTTCTAGATTAAATGGTTGATAGATCATCAGTAATCGTCCCATATGAACAATGGTTAATAAAATCCTATTTGATGCGAGGAAACCACAGGTGTGACTCTGACAGGACGTCACACCTGAGCAGGTATGGGAGGCAGCTCACCTGCTTAGCTCGGGTTAACGGGCCCTGCGCTCCGCTGCATTTCATCCCAGAGTCCGGGCCTGACCGGCGGCGTGCAGCTCCGCCGTGCCCCGGTCTCAGAGCACTGGGCGGCTGCTGCTGCTGCTGCTGGGGGGGGGGGGGGGGGCCTCAACTCGACACCCAGACTCCGTCAAGAGAGCCACAGTTCCGGGTCAGACAGTCCCAGTCCAGCCGTTAACTCACATCCATCCCAGCTGCAGACACCGAGGAGCCAGCTTCCTGCTGACCGAGCACATGAAGACTTTTACTAATATTTGGGTAACGCGTCGGTCTGGTGACTGGTTAGCGGGCTAGCCACCACATCTAGCATTAGCCTCGTCAGTCGGACTCCGCTGCCGCCATGCGAGTTCTCCAGCGCCGACAGACGGTGAAGCGGTGACCGCGGGTCGTGAGTCAGACACCGGCTGTAACGTTTAATTTTTGACGGGGAAGATTTTTTAAATATTTATCGGCCGCTGGTGAGTTAACTGTCCCCTAACCAGCCTGTTAGGCTGTTAGCCTAGCTACTGCTGCCTCCCACCGTCTCCTAGCCCTGTACGCCGTTTCCCTGGTAACGCTTCAGGTCCGTTGTGATTGGTCAGTGGAGCCGACCCCGCCCCACGCGCCTGCGATGAACACAAACTGATCTGAGAGCAGCAGACTGTAGCTGTGTGTCCGTGCTGTCGCCAGCAGGGGGCGGCAGAGCCATGACCAGAGACCACGAAGTCCGCAGAAACAAACACCAGAGGCTGAAGGTTCCGCTTTAATGTGACTGAGCGTGGAGACCTCTGGTGGACAGAAGGAGAACAACCGGACACAAAATGAAAGAGCAGAAACAGAATCAGTGACGGTTTGAATCAATGATCCCACATGAATCCAGCAGTGAATGAAAGTGTAAACTGGACTGTAGCAGAGGGTCCGATTCACCTGGATCCATCCGAATCCATCCGGGTCACAGCTGCAGAGGAACTGAGATGAATGAATGGCTGGTGGATCAGGTCGCAGTGACTGAACCAGAAACTGAAGGTGAATCTGAACCAGAACCTAAACCTGAACCTGATTCTGAACTAGAACCAGAAACTGAAGGTGAATCTGAACTAGAACCAGAACCTGAACCAGAACTAAAATCAAAAACAGAACAGGGTTGTGACACAAACAGGTTCAGTTGCTCAACCTTTCTCTGATCTCCTCATCAGAGGGTGATGTTTGGATTAGTGTGTGTGTGGGGGGG
>NW_019525239.1:1842017-1850377 GCF_002814215.2 Seriola lalandi dorsalis | reverse complement strand
CCCACCTCAACCACCCACGCACGGTTAATCCTGTGAGGAATGTGGATGTAGATTCAGACTCTGTTACAGAAACTGAAGCTACTGGAAGGTTTGATCTTCATCTTCATCCTCCTCTCAGACCGTCTCTGAGGACCCAAACCCACCTGAAGATCCTGGTCTGACAGAAACCTCAGACCACATGAGTCCAGACCAGCAGCTTTGACCTTCAGATGTAATCAGCTGTTCACTCCTGGTCCTGTCTAGGACCCACAGTGTTCACAGTATTACAGAAATATGAAGCTGTAAACTGGACCAACCTGGTTCCACCAGGATCCAGACTTTAATCAATTTATTTCCCATGAATCAGAGTCTGAGATCTACAGTGAAACCAGACTGTGGCTGATCAGGACTCAGGACTCAATGTGAGTCAATGATAATCACTCTGACAATATGAGCTGACAAGATGTTTTTCTTTCACCCTCATATCCTGCTGCTTCACCGACCCTCTGATCTGGATCTGAGCCTACATCTAGTCTGAGATCTGATCTGGGTTCTGCGGGTTTGACTGCAGAGCAGCTGAAAATAGAAACTTATCTCCTCATCTTGTTGCAGGTTTTGAATTTCAGGACAAGTTTCAACTTCTTCTGGTTGTGAAACATCTTTTGATCAGAATGTTTTAAAGCTGCAGTCAGGTCTACTGCACCGCCTGGACCAAACAGAGGGTTTTACTAGACCTCCAGTCCTGTAACAGTCTGACGGGTTCACATCCAGAACCTGATTGTCTCAGCCTTAAACAGTCCTGCAGTCTTCCTTCAGGTCGGACTCAGTGTGATATTCAGTCCCAACAACTTCCACCAACAAGGCAGGACAGACTGGGAGGAGCCTGACAGACAAAACCCAGGGCATGACAGTCCAGCGTCCATAGAGGTTGTAGTGAGGACATTTCTCCATCAGTGGACGTCACACCTGAGACACAACAGACAAACATTCAATCTCCTGTGTCCTCATGTCTTGTGTCCTGATGTCCTGCATCCTGATGTTCAGTGTCATGATGTCCTGATGTTGAGTGTCCTGATGTTCAGTGTCCTCATGTCCTGATGTCCTGTGTCCTCATGTCCTGATGTCCTGCATCCTGATGTTCAGTGTCCTGATGTTCAGTGTCCCGATGTCCTGATGTCCTGATGTTCAGTGTCCCGATGTCCTGATGTTCAGTGTCCTGATGTCCTGATGTTCAGTGTTCTGATGTCCTGATGTCCTGTGTCCTCATGTCCTCATGTCCTGTGTCCTCATGTCCTGTGTCCTCATGTCCTGCATCCTGATGTTCAGTGTCCTGATGTCCTGATGTCCTGTGCCCTCATGTCCTGATTTCCTGCATCCTGATGTTCAGTGTCCCGATGTCCTGATGTCCTGATGTTCAGTGTCCCGATGTCCTGATGTTCAGTGTCCTCATGTCCTGATGTTCAGTGTTCTGATGTCCTGATGTCCTGTGTCCTCATGTCCTCATGTCCTGTGTCCTCATGTCCTGTGTCCTCATGTCCTGCATCCTGATGTTCAGTGTCCTGATGTTCAGTGTCCTCATGTCCTGATGTCCTGTGCCCTCATGTCCTGATTTCCTGCATCCTGATGTTCAGTGTCCTGATGTCCTGTGTCCTGATGTTCAGTGTCCTGATGTCCTGCATCCTGATGTTCAGTGTCCTGATGTTCAGTGTCCCGATGTCCTGATGTCCTGATGTTCAGTGTCCTGATGTTCAGTGTCCTGATGTCCTGATGTTCAGTGTTCTGATGTCCTGATGTCCTGTGTCCTCATGTCCTCATGTCCTGTGTCCTGATGTCCTGCATCCTGATGTTCAGTGTCCTCATGTCCTGATGTTCAGTGTCCTGATGTTCAGTGTCCTCATGTCCTGATGTTCAGTGTCCTGATGTTCAGTGTCCTCATGTCCTGATGTCCTGTGCCCTCATGTCCTGATGTCCTGCATCCTGATGTTCAGTGTCCTGATGTCCTGTGTCCTGATGTTCAGTGTCCTGATGTCCTGCATCCTGATGTTCAGTGTCCTGATGTCCTGATGTTCAGTGTCCTGATGTCCTGTGTCCTGATGTCCTGATGTCCTGATGTTCTGATGTCCTGTGTCCTGATGTTCTGATGTCCTGATGTCCTGATGTTCTGATGTCCTGCGTCCTGATGTTCTGATGTCCTGATGTTCTGATATCCTGCGTCCTGATGTTCTGATGTCCTGATGTCCTGTGTCCTGTGTCCTGATGTTCTGATGTCCTGATGTTCTGATGTCCTGATGTCCTGCGTCCTGATGTTCTGATGTCCTGATGTCCTGCGTCCTAATGTTCTGATGTCCTGATGTCCTGCGTCCAGATGTTCTGATGTTCTGATGTACTGATGTTCTGATGTCCTGATGTCCTGTGTCCTGATGTCCTGTGTCCTGATGTCCTGATGTTCTGATGTCTTGCGTCCTGATGTCCTGATGTTCTGATGTCCTGTGTCCTGATGTCCTGATGTTCTGATGTCCTGTGTCCTGATGTCCTGCGTCCTGATGTCCTGTGTCCTGATGTTCTGATGTCCTGCGTCCTGATGTCCTGTGTCCTGATGTTCAGTGTCCTGATGTTCTGATGTCCTGCGTCCTGATGTTCTGATGTCCTGATGTTCTGATGTCCTGCGTCCTGATGTTCAGTGTCCTGATTTGTTGGTCTGGTCTCCGGGGTGTTCTCAGTCCGTTCTGTCCCTCTGTCAGGTCTCCATGGTTCCTGCTGGTCTTTCTGATATTTTTCCTGCAGTTTGTGAGTGAAGAACTCTGATCCTTTAATTAAAGGAGCTGTACATTTTGCTATACTACATAGCTAATGTTAGCATTAGCAGCTGTTTACTGACCAGTCTAGAGTAAACATCATTCATTTACTCACCAACATCTGTCTCCAGAGGTGGAGACAAACACAGATGTTAACTCTGGTCTCTACTACATCTTTACTACTACTGAAGTTAGCATGCTAACCAGCTAGCCCCGGCCTGCCTCCTCACTGTAGCCTCCTGATGTATAAATACTTCATCATTCTAAGGTGTTGAGACAAAATTAACTTAAACGTCAAAGTGAAATCTTTGATCCTCGAAGGTCCTGAGAGATAACAGTTTATGAAAACACCTGTACAGGTACACAAACACTTTAATTCACAACTCGAAAATTTTGAATGTTGCTGCTGCTTGGTGCATGAACTTCACTCCTCGTTTCAATCTGCACAAAGGACGTTACTTTCAGTTTCATTCATGTCTTAAAGACTCATCCTGACACTGACCTCAGTCACTGCAGCTCACACTGATGGTTTAAACACAGATGTGTCCCACCAACCACAGCAAGACATGTAAACACACATGTTCATGTATACACACACGTACATGTATACACACACACATGTACATGTATACACACATGTACATGCCTTAACAGAAGTTGATCTGCTATAAAGCTATACCACATCCTATCAGAACCATAAGCGGACCATGATCAGCACAAGATCTTTGTGCACAGATTGTCTGGCTTCTGTGTTTCTGGAGCCAAAAATGTGGACGCACGAGCGGGTTACAAAAAAGACTCACTTCTCTTTTTCTCTGGAAATCAGCTCCCGAATTTATATTGCAGTCGATGGGAGAGGTGGAGGGTTCTCCCATCACTTTGAGGCTCATGTTCAAGGGTGTGTGCTAAGGTAGACACTTTCTGCGAAACAGGACAAATTTGTCTATTATTGAGGAAGCGGTGATGTGTGAAGACTGATGTCATGTGGCCGTGAGGATGAGTTAAACAGAAGTTCTACAGCTTCTCCCTCTCTAGCGATGATGTCATCCACTGGAGCTCTGAACGTTCTGTGCAACACACACCGTCTTAAGATGACACAAAACGTAAACTGAGATTTTGTGTAAACCGTAATAGTTGTAAAAATACAGATTTAACCCAAAACAGTCTCAAGTCTTGTGACACGTTTAACATTTCAATCTTTCAATTTTTCTACGTTGAAGTATGATGCAGCAGTACAGCGTTTGGGTTGTTTTGAATACGTCTCTCCATTCATTCTCTAATGGAATTTTTTTGCCTTTTCTCGCCATTTATGTCGCCATGGTTATTCAAATCGCTAAGAAAAGTCAGTCATAACCATTCCCGATCAAGCCACATGCATTGATATATATAGTGTAGATAAATAAGATGAATAAGTATGCAGAATAATAATATATGCCTTCAATGCTATTGTATAATAATGTGTCTTATTGTATGTCTTATATCACAGTGAAGTGATACCAGTACAGTGTGTGTGTGTGTGTGTGTGTGCGTGTGTGTGTGTGTTTTGACAGCAGTAATCAGCCTGTGTCTCTTTAAACCTGATAATTGATGAGGTTCTGGATGAACTGAGATGAACTTCCTCCAACATGAAGAGGCGTGTCAGAGAGACCAGGAAGTGAAGAGAGACCAGTTCAGACAAGCACCCTCTGAGTGGCTGTTGGTCTGGGTCCAGGACACCTGATCCAGAGGTCCAGTTTCAGGACTGTGTGGGTTTATCAGACCCTGGTTCTCTGAGACAGACCTGAAGGTTCTCACTGAAGCATGAACCCTCCTCATGTACCAGGAATGTGTTTGATTGGCCAACACTGATGACATCACACTGGGTTACTGTGAAAGTCAGTGTTGTGTAATTTCACTGATTAAAATCAACTGTCTGTTGTTAATGAGCATCTTCATCACTGAGCTGCTGCAGAAAGTTTAAATATGAGACTTCAAAACATTCAAGGACTAAAGTCTTTGTGTTGGTTTCTACCCAGAGAAACTATAACTAACTATAATAACTACAGTCAGTTTACTTTACGCCACAAAGCATGACTCAGTGGATCAGACAGATGTAATCAAGCCTTCCATTAGAAAGGCTTTCCTGGGCAGCTTGTGGCTCACTTGGAACAGGGTGTATCACATAGGCTTAGTTCTAACTGCAGCGGCCTTGTGTTCAAGTCTGACGTGTGGCCCTTAGGTGCATGTCATCCACCTGAAGAGTTTTCTAACAGTAACTTCCTGTTTTTTAAAATGGTGTACTAAAGTCTGTAAAATGACAGAAATGATCTGTGAATTAACAGCCAAACTTGACCAGTCCCAGCCTGGTCAGATGCGTACACGAACTGATGAAGCCTCTTGGATGAGAGGTGAAACGTCTTCACAGACAAATAACCTAGTCCAGTTGTTTTCGATTTAAAAAACTCCTTTAGGATACTATGACCTGGACAAATGAGAATATACACAGGCCCCCCAGCCAAACTTGTATTTTAAGCATTATGCCAAAAATAATGATTTACAAGTATTTCCCATTTTTGTAAAGACAAATTACAGTATTATTTCTACAGTATTTTTCTGCTTTCGTAAATTACATACAAATCATGTAAAATGACAGTAATTATCTGTAATTAAAAATGTAGCTTGTTATTATAAAGGTTAATGTCCATACAAACAATTTAAAGATCTTCTCTGTAATTTCAGGGTAAATCTTATTAGTTTTACATTTATGTGACTTCTACATTCAAACTTTGTGATTCTGGATGAAATGTAGCAAATTTTTTTCATCACATCAAACATTCAAACTTCAAACAAGAAAGTTTGAAGTACTGGAATGTATCCCAGCATGCACTGGAAGGAAGTGAAGACAACTCGCTCTTCCTCCTGCTCTGTCTGGCAGGTGTTGCCAGGAGCTTGGAAGTACTTGACACTGGCTTGAGGAAAAAGGTTTTGGATCAAAAATGAATTTTATGTTTGCATGAAATGATAATACACAATATACTTAATCACAAGCATGTACCTGGGATGAAGTGGTTAAGGTGGAAACCAGAAGGCTGACCCCGCCCCTTTGTCAGCCTACCAGTCTCTGTACAGCTGCACCTGCTGGGTCCTGAATGCAGCTGAGGCTCCTCTGTGTCTCCATGTGTCCTGGATGCAGAGAGAATCCAGCAAAGAGACGTCCAGGGTGACGTGGAGATCCTGGATGAGGAGGGCCGTCTCCTACACCCCATGTGTCCTCCTCCAACAGTGGAGACTCCACTCCTCCCAGGAGATCCTCTGGATTTCCCTTCCAGCTCGGACCGCTATGCCTCAATGAGACAATAGGAACCTCCGGGGGTCCACCTCGAAGATGTGGTGTTATCAATCCGGCCACCATCCTGGAGAGCCAACACACCAACATTGGTAACCCAGGCAACTGTTTCAGAAGCAGCAGCAGCTTCTTTGTCACCTGGAGAGAGAGAGAGACAGAGAAAGGTTTCACATGTTAATGAATATTTGTGTGTGATTTTAGTACACACACAGCAGTGGTGTGAAAGCAGCTGTAAGAACATAAACTCTGCCTGAATTACACCTCATCCTAGAGAAACTCCCTGGTGGGACGCACCTGTTGGGAAAGAATACTAGAGATGGCTGTTGGACAGATCAATCAGTTAGACATACAGTGCATTTAGAAAGTTCTCACTTTTTTACATTGTACTATTTAGAATAATCTTGTGAAATTGTTAAATTCATTCATCAATGAACAATGCCAGGGAGCTAGCTGCTAATGCTAATAAGCTACCCCGCCCCTGTGTCGCTTTTAGTTCAAAGCCATAGAGAAAAAAAAAAAAAAAAAAGCTAATGCTAATGATAGCAAACTAGCGGGGTGCTAGTTTGCTATCACTTGCCAGCAAGCCAGCTGTTAATGCTAGAGCTAATGAAAATGGGGGGCTGGTCTATATACTGTACACGAAAACTGCAGCCATGTATATCATTGTTAGCATTATAATTGTAATCAATGTCATTATTGTAGAAAAGAAACTAATCCTGATGATCAGTGCTAATGCAAATGCTAGCTAGCCCACCATTTTATATTTTAAATCTATATATAGCTGCTAATGCTAATGCTAGTAAGCTAGTCCTGCCCCTCTGTTCTGTTTGTCCCTGTTTTTTCAACAATAAAAGGATTTTAAAAAAAGCTAATGTTAATGCTAGCTGCTGATGCTAGCAAGCTAATGCTAGCAAGCTAGCCCCCCCACTTGTTATTTTGCAAATCACCTACTGTTTGTCCCAGATAAACCAATAAAAAAAAGCTAATGCTAATGATAGCAAATTAGCACCCCCACTTGTCATTTTAAAATCTTATAATGAAATTGTTAAATTCATTCATCAATGAAAAATGCCAGCAAGCCAGCTGCTAAGAAAATAAGCTAATCCTGATGATCAGTGCTAATGCAAATGCTAGCTAGCCCACCGTTTTATATTGCAATCTATTGGTAGCTGCTAATGCTATCAAGAAAAAAAAGAAATGCTTATTCCAATTTGTAGTTGTAAATCAAACTTTGTAAACCTGGAAAATAAATCTGCATGAGAAATTCAAGTTTGTGTATGTGAAAACAAATTGTGCTTGTATTTGTTAAGACAGTGTGAATCAAACTGAACAAATGATCAGTGGGGAGGTTAAACAAAGACACAGGGAAAGAAGAAATGCTTTTGTGGACGTCTGTAGAGATAAAGAGCAGAAAACTGTAAAACTCAGTGAGCAACATTCCCAGTGTGAGACACTGACAAGTACAAATTTTGATCCTTGTCACTTCAGTGTCTCACACTGTGGGAACTTTTGACCAGAGTTTGAGTTTTCTTCCCTGTATCGCAACATAGATGTTGACAAAACCATTTCTTTTTTTACAGTGTCTTTGTTCAACCTCAACACTGATTGTTTGTGGAGTTTTGATTCAAACGTTTTAACAAGTACAAATCTCTTTGACACAAGCGCAATTGTTTCACATACGTAAACTTGAATTTCTCTAGCAGATTTATTTCACAGGTTAACAAATGTTGATTTACAACTACAGACATTGGAATTATTTGTTATGGTCACTTTACAAGCTCAAAATCATTTTGACCCTAATTTGAGCCTATATACATGTATGGGATGGAGTCATGTGCATGACTTACCATTTCTTGCTGGTCTCTGGCCTGAGGTGGAGTCTGCCATCCCTATGAAAACATAAAAGGAAAAATAAGGACAAGTCAAGCAGCTGCTCTTTTGACTATGAAATGTTTGAGGCAGTCTAAGGACTTCAGAACATAAGATATAATCATCCACTTAAACCTCATTTAGCATATACTGTAATAAAAAAAGAAGACTATGAATAAATCTGAATAAATGATACATGTGAAGAATTTGTGGCAGAGATTCATATCATATATATAAAAAACACAAATTACTGGTGAGGCAACACAAAGACACTGGAAGAGTGTGTGACACTGAGGTTACAAGTAGAATTTAAATTCAGGTGTGAAAATAGGATCTAAATTCAACTTGTAACCTCCATACATTGGCAGATTTATGAAGGAAAGGGCAAACTG
>NW_019525239.1:1835209-1840860 GCF_002814215.2 Seriola lalandi dorsalis | reverse complement strand
GTTTAGATCATACAAGTTCTTTATATTCAAACATGTTAGGCCTGTAGTGTGAGTATAATAAATTATGAGCAGAAATATGAATATGCAAAAATACATACAGTATTATATTATGAGATAAATGCAAGGAAAAGAAGGGTAAACAACTAGAGGTGTGATAAGAAATCAATGTACACAGACTATATAACCAACAGATATGGATATACTGTAAAATACATAACCAGTACAGGCAGAGGTATATTCATTATTAAGAATCAGCAGTATGAACATGTTTACACTGTGGGTCTGATTTAATCACAGTGGTAAAGACAAGTCTTACTTTTAAAATTGAATGACAGCATGTTACTCACCTGGACCCTCCTCACTGTGTCTGGACTCTCAGCTGTTGGTGAGACAGGTGGAGGCGGTATTGCACCTGTACTGGCTCAGGTCCTGATAAAGACAGAGGGATGCTGAAATCTCCTGAGAAATGTAAAGACCTAGTTCACTTTCAATCATGGCTGATCTCCTAACTAATGTAAAGTGGTTACAACATGGTGAACCGATCGACGTGTATTCACTGGGTCTACTGGGTCCATACAATCTGAAGTTACAGTCATCAGTTACAAAATGAGACTAAAGTTACTGACGTCACTAGCTGTACAACAGCCGAGAGCAACAGACACAATCCTAGTAACCGCTAAAACATCTGTAGACAACGTCAGTATCACCACCTGAAATGTTTGTCGGTACGGTTTGTCAGTCGTTGCACCGATTATACTTTTAGCTAAAGAGATAACATTGATGCTACTCACCAGGCTAACAGGAAAGTTGTGAGCTCGCCATCAAACCGCATCTCTTTCCTCTCAGGAGCTTCTCCAGCGGTGGAAAACCACATCGAGATTTACTCGTGTCGCTTCTTTTCTTTGCCGTTGAACGTGGAGCGTGGTAACTTCAAGCGCTGCCGGAAGTTGTTCTTCTTCGTGGGACTGAGGGCAGACTTGACGCTCCGCTGACAGCGTCTAGTGTCACAAAGTGGTATCACAACACGGGACAGGTCGGTGCTGGCTGGTGCGCATGAGCATTTCAGTAGATGACTCTGAAATACAACAGTTGGAGGTCTTGATCATGACATCATCACTGTGGCTGCTTCACACGCTGTTGATAGAGTTAATTCATTTTTTGAACATTTTAAACTAAAGTTCTGGCCACATCTTATATTGCACCTTTACAGCACAACCACCGGAGCTGACATTTAAAAGTGAAGCTACATGTTCTTTGTTCACATTGTAAACCAACTTACAGTTTTGACTCTTAAAACAAAGACATTTAGCTTAACTTGACTGATATTGACACATTTGATACATACAAAACATTTTGATTTGCTTTTACAGCATATAAATCTATGCTTGGAATATAAAATACAATCATGCTTTCCCATACTTACATTCAATTTGTGATGTACAAATGTTTGTATTTGCCCATTTTGAATTCAGGCCAGTAGATGTTGCACTGCTCAAATGAAGCATCAAGATATAAACCCTTTGTGGAACCACTTTGATGAAAAAGTAAAACCTCCGATACTGTAGGACTCACATCCAGTAGCAGGCAGCTGATTTCTCAAGCAAAGAAGATACAACAGTGTGGAAAATTTTACTCACCGAGTATTTCACTTACTGACTGTGGACTGCTCGCAGAGCCAGGTGTCAGTTCACTGAAGCCATGTTGGTTTCAGTCATGGGGCTTTCTCACCAGTCACCGTATTTTGGCAGTCTTTATGTTACGACCCAGCTAGGGGAAAAGGGAAGCAACATAAAACCAGGTGTTACTGGTAAATCAAAGTTACTGAATTAATTTATTGTGTAACCAGGAGGGTAAATAAGTAAACAAAAATACAAACAAGACAAGAGGATAACTGATGTAGGGGAACAGGAGCCAACAAAGAGACCAAAAACTATGCTATTCTAACCAACCCAAAAACACTAGAAGCAGCACCCCTGTTCCTAATGTGTCTTAAACTTTCTTCCTCTGATGCTGAAACGGCAGCAGCTGTGGTGAGGGCTGACAGGATCATTGCTGCACCAATAGGAGAAGCCGAGGCTCCTCCTCTCTGCTCCAACAGGGACAAGTAATCCATCAGTTAGTGTTAAAATGCCAGAGCTTTGTGCAGCAACAGGCTGTAATAACAAGAACAATTGTAAAGAGTCTTTGCTCTGCACAACCTTAGTGTTAAAATAATCTTAGTAGCTAATCGCATACATGTCCACATTTGGTAAATATCACATATATGAGGAGAAAGCTTGTAATATTAGCTGAAGTTACTGTGTGTAAGCTAACTGTGTGGTGTAGGAACCTTAACAGGCAGATAGACCAATGGAGAAATGCCAGTTTTAGTTCTTCAGATCATCCCGGGGCTCCGAAGAACTATTTGTGAATAATTGGTTGATATTGTAAATTTACATCTGAATATATTAAATAAAAGTGTTATAAAGTCAATAGTGGTGCGTATGTTATTTGTAATTAAGTTTCCAACCCCACTTTAGTTGAAAGACGACATACAGAGACTTAACAGTTTAATTTGCATTTCTTCAGTTTATTATATTTTATGAGAAATGTAAGAAAATTGATCTGAATCAGTAAATATTGTATTTAGATTGTGCTTCTACAGGTTTTAACATTACTTTACACTTAAAGATTCAATGTTGACACAAATACTGCAAGTTGAAATTTGAGATGATTTTAATCTGTTTTACACAGTATTTTTTACTTTGTCTTCCAAAACAAAAGGTTTAATTTACAATATTAAGCATGTGTTAATATTTCATTGATTGACACTTAATTTTATTATTAGGAAAAAGTTTCTCTGCAGAAACTTTAGTGGCGTCACTTTATTAAAGGAGTTTGATCATAATAAATTATGTGAGAGAATTATGTTCTATGTTCCATGTTATATGTTCTGTGTTCTATATGTTGTTGAGTTCTGCTCTTATTATTATTATTATATTATCACAGCCTGTTGATGACATCATATCCTCTATGATCAAAATTGACTTTTATCTACTTTTAAGCCACAGAAACTTTTTCCACCTCGGTGTGTAAAATTGTATATTTGAACCAGATGATTTTAGCAGTTGGACGTCTGGATCTGAAGTTATCAGAGAAACAAGCTGCTGGAGACGTCCTGTCCTGTATTCACTGACCCCCAACCCTCCCACCCGTCTACATTCAACCGAACTTTTGAGAACAATTAGCACATTATGATCAGGATTAGTCCATAAGAGTCTATAAGACCAGCCCTCGTGAAAACTCATGATCTGTCATCAGGTCAGAACATTTAGTTCAGAGGTTTAATGGAGTCACAGCAATTCTGACATCAAGAAACATTTGCTTGAGCTTGAACTTTATCTTCCTCCTCCTCTTCCTCCTCCTCCTCTTCCTCCTTCAGACTCTGACAGTGACATCATCACATGACTTTTTACTGGGATTTTTTATCCAAAATAAACAAAAAGTGACATTGTGAATATTAAACATATTCTCTGTCAGTTCCTGCCTTTATTGTGAAGGAGAACTTCCTGTTAGAGTTTGTTTGTTTTCACAGTTCAAAGCTTCAGAAACAGCAGAGAGACTCGGTCCTGGTTCAGGTCCTGGTTCAGGTCTGCTGAGTCCCTGACTCTGCAGCCTCTTCATCTTCATCATCTTCATCACGTGGAGACCTGGACACATGACACTGTGTCTGTGTCTGAACAACAGCAGGTGTCTGGTCCTGGTCCTGGTCCTGGTCTTCCCCTCCACACTCTGCCCCAGGACAAAGGCTGGATCTGTTTGGGTCTGGCTCCACCCACACAGCTGCGGTCAGAACGCCGTGTTCTGGAAATCTGTGTCACATTCTCTGCTGCTGCGTAAATAATGGAGCACTGCCAAGAGCTGAGACCAGGACCCAGAGCGGAGCAGAGACCCAGAGACCCAGAGCTGCAGAGACACACCCGCAGGATTTAACTGTTCACAGAGCTGAGACCAGGACCCAGACCAGGACCCAGACCAGGACCCAGACCAGGACAGCTTGTTTCATCACATTTTGAAAGTTTTATTTCTGCAGAGACTCAGAACATCATATTTCAAGATGAAATCCAGACCATAATAACTGTCATCAGTAACATGTGGAGGGAAACAGCAGGATGAACTGATCAAAGTGTTTGTGTTTTATAGTTTCACACTTGACATTCTGATTCTGTGACAGAGGAAACAGATTCTGATTGTTCCATCTTTTCTAACTGTGAGAGTCGTTTCTATAAAACTGATGATGGAGACATTTTCACTTCTGCTGCGATTCAAGGAGGAGAAATTAATAATAATCTGAGTAATAACAAACTTTATTGACACAGCTCCTTTCTAAACAAACTCATTCACAGACTTCAGCTCAGAAAATGAAACTAAAAGGTCCAAAGTAAAACAGACGAACCAACGTCATTCAGATTCTGTCATTTAAAGTGAAGTTCTTACACTTTAAAGTTTTAGTGACAAAACTCCTGCAGACTCCATGAAAGTCGTTAATAAAGTTTTAATAAAGTTTTATCCAACATAAAACTGTCAGCTCTTAAATCAGTACAGCCAATCAGATGTCACACAGAGCAGTGAGGTCACAGCAGCTGTGTCTCAGTTCAGGTCTCATCCCTCAAAGGCTTCATCTCACACACACACACACACACACACACACACACACACACACACACACACACACACACACACACACACGAGCATGTGCTCTCCTCCATACACTCTGCTTTATTCATCTAATGCTGTTCACTCTGTCTGAGCTGACTCACACATCTTCATCACCATCATCTTCACCTTCATCTTCATCATCACCATCATCATCATACTCATCATCTTCATCACCATCATCATCATCATATTCATATTCATCATCTTCATCACCATCATCATCATCATCATCATACTCATCATCTTCATCAGCATCATCACCATCATCATCATACTCATCATCTTCATCACCATCATCATCATCATCATCATACTCATCATCTTCATCACCATCATCATCATCATCATCATACTCATCATCTTCATCATCTTCATCAGCATCATCATCATCATACTCATCATCTTCATCACCATCATCATCATCATCATCATCATACTCATCATCTTCATCACCATCATCATCATCATCATCATACTCATCATCTTTATCATCTTCATCAGCATCATCATCATACTCATCATCTTCATCAGCATCATCACCATCATCATCATACTCATAATTTTCATCACATCATCATCATCATCTTCATCACCATCATCATCATCATCATACTCATCATCTTCATCACCATCATCATCATCATACTCATCATCTTCATCAGCATCATCATCATACACATCATCTTCATCACCATCATCATCACCATCATCATACTCATAATTTTCATCACCATCATCATCATCATCACCATCCTCATCATCACCTTCATCTTCATCTTCATGTATAGGAACCCTGGTCTACAGAAATGATGGTCTCCAAAACCCAGCTGAGTCAGAGTCTGGCTCGGAGACTCAGACCCACCAGAGAGAGGATCTGGTCTGATCAGAACCAGAACAGATAATTAATGTCAGACATGTGGTCTTACATGTTGTACAGCAGACACGTGAGGAGG
>NW_019525239.1:1832898-1835135 GCF_002814215.2 Seriola lalandi dorsalis | reverse complement strand
GGGGGGGGGGTCCTCCAGGCCTCCCATTCACTTAAATCTGATCCATGTGGAGTGGTCAGGTCAGGAGGACACAGTGTTCCTGTTCAACACACACACACACTCTCTCTCTCCCTCTCTCTCTCTCTCTCTCTCTCTCTCTCTCTCTCTCTAATCCGGTCCTTCCTGGCAGCTCGAACACTTTGGTCACATTCACAGATTTCTGAGTAATTAACGAGACAAAAGTTGCGTGTTCCCCTTGATTTGATTATCTGTGTGTGTGTGTGTGTGTGTGTGTGTGTGTGTGTGTGTGTGTTGTATTGGAGGACTGTGTTGTTTTCACAGCAGCAGATGTTGTGTGAATGAAGCGTGTAATGACTCCTGTGTAACATGAAGACAGTGTTGCATTATGGGAAGTTTGGAGCCAGTTTCTTCAGTTCAGTGTTTTACAGTCAGTCAGCAACAAGTTATTAAACCGTTTATATTATTATTATTGTCATTATCAGTTCATCTGGTAATTCACTTAAACTAAACAACACGAGACAGTTCAGGGAACCAGAGACCAGGACAGAGACTGGGACAGGGACAGAGACCAGGACAGAGACCAGGACCGGGACAGAGACCGGGACCGGGAAAGGAACCGGGACCGGGACCAGGACAGAGACCGGGACCGGGACAGAGACCGGGACAGGGACCGGGACAGGGACAGGGACAGAGACCGGGAAAGGAACCAGGGCAGAGACCGGGACAGGGACAGAGACCGGGACCGGGACAGAGACCGGGAAAGGAACCAGGGCAGAGACCGGGACAGGGACAGAGACCGGGACCGGGAAAGGAACCGGGACCGGGACCGGGACAGAGACCGGGACAGGGACAGAGACCGGGACAGGGACCGGGACAGAGACCGGGACAGGGACAGAGACCGGGACAGGGACAGAGACCGGGACAGGGACCGGGACAGGGACAGGGACCAAGAATCAGTTACAGTTTAACTAACTAATGTTAGCTAGCTGCGCGCTTTCATTTCCAGTGTCAGGTGCAGACACAGTGACTGTCCAGTGTCAGTACTGAAGACAGTCTCAGTGAGGACGGTCTCTGTTCTGAGGACAGTGTGTGGTGTGATGAGTGTGGTCCAGCTGCAGACTCATGCTTCATGGTGTCCTGTGGGGTGTTTCCTGCTGCAGCCACGTGTTCCCCGCTAACGTAACAGGGAGCTGGTGTTTTCCACACTGGGTTTATCCCTTCTTAACACGGAGCAGAGGTTAGACTGTCTTTTGGAAAGGTCCTGTTCAATCCTGCTAAAGCTGTCTCCTATCTTGGTACACTCCGCCTCCGTTTGTTGAACAGCTACTACTGCCAATCTGCTTATCGGCTCACCTACTACCTCCACAGGAACATTACGTTTGGACTCGTAACCAACAGAAGTAGTATTTACACCTCCACCCAAAACAACAACAACACTGGACTTTATGTAAGAAGCGAGTTGTTCTGGCCGTTAATCCAGCTCTGTGTGTTTTGGAACTCTTGTTTTCACAGCAGATTATCCAGAACTGAGTCCTGAGAGCAAACAGGCTCAGTCCCTGCCACACTGCTAGGGACTGAAGACACATACAGGTATCAGGTGAGAGACAGGAAGTGCAGAGAGAGAGGAAGTACAGAGAGTCAGAACCTAAAGAGAGACAGCATCACCAGCTGTTCCCGCCCTTACCATTGCATCACAAAGCACGGCTCCTGTCCCCTAGCAACCTTGACAACATGTAACTTTTTGTTTTCAGTCTCTTGGTTTGAGGAGAGAAGGAGGTGGACCGTGGGGACAGGAGGTGGACTGAGGGGACAGGAGGTGGACTGAGGGGACAGGAGGTGGACTGAGGGGACAGGAGGTGGACCGTGGGACAGGAGGTGGACTGAGGGGACAGGAGGTGGACTGAGGGGACAGGAGGTGGACCGTGGGACAGGAGGTGGACCGTGGGACAGGAGGTGGACTGAGGGACAGGTGGTGGACTGAGGGGACAGGAGGTGGACCGTGGGACAGGAGGTGGACCGTGGGACAGGAGGTGGACCGTGGGACAGGAGGTGGACTGAGGGGACAGGAGGTGGACTGAGGGACAGGAGGTGGACTGAGGGGACAGGTGGTGGACTCAGAGTCCAGTCAGTCATGATGTGTGAAAGCACAACAACGTAAAGACGACAGGTTGTGTTGAGTGAATAACAGTGATCGTGTGGGTGGGGGCAGGTGCGGGCAGGTGGGGGCAGGTGCGGGC
>NW_019525239.1:1830773-1831977 GCF_002814215.2 Seriola lalandi dorsalis | reverse complement strand
GGGGCAGGTGGGGGCAGGTGGGGGCAGGTGGGGGCAGGTGAGCACCAGCTGCTCCTCATCACTGTAATCACTACAAAGATCAAGCTCTTCCTCAGACCTGATCCTGACTCTCCTGGTCTCTGGCTCAGGCCTCCATCATCTCCCAGCACCATGGTTCACAGTCACAGACGTCTTTACTGAATCAGCTGTTTTAATCAGTGCTCACCTCCACCTGTACTAATGCTCCTCCTGTATGAGTCCCCCTCTGACCTGGTCCAGACCTGGTCCAGACCCGGTCCTGCTCCTGCTAATGACTGTGTCATGGAAAAGCCTGTTTTTATTGAAGCTCTGGACTAAATCCTCCTCTCTGACCTTTCAATCCATGACAGACGAAAACAGACGGAGGGAAACTCAGAGTAAATACATGATCCAGGCCCGTCCAAGAACAGGATTGTGGTTTGGGACAGGTATTAGAGTCCCAGTCATGGACACTTAGTGATTCAGGATCAGAGGCTTTGGGGCTCAGCTGGTGCCAGCCGGCCCGTGACCGCTCAGATTAACAGAGGGATTCCTTAAGGGAGACGAGACCCTCAGTTATGTCTGACAGGAGCTTGTCACTGGTTCTGATCCATCAGATCCTTTCACATCGCCCTCACTTAACCCTTGTTATTAACCCTCATTAACCAGTTAACAAGGCCTAAGTGGAGGGAAGCAGCGGGGGGGGGGTACTAGGTATCCTGCTAAAGATTAATGAAACACGTCAAGCTACACCAGAGATCACACACAACTAACACCAACTAACTACACAAATAACCACAACTAACTACACAACTAACACCAACTAACTACACAAATAACCACAACTGACCACAACTAACTACACAACTAAGTAGAAAACTGGTCCGACATGAGTTCACATGTGAGACTAGGGTTCACACAGACAATATGTTGTTTACTGCTGCAGCACTAATTGTTAAATGGAGCGTTGTCGGCGTGGCATTGTCACTGTTCCTGTTTACTGTGGACCTGCGGCGTTCTGACAGCGTCTCAACCGGGTCGTGTCCCTGAGTCACGCCATCCTCTAATGAGGGTCTACACTCTGATCCTGCACCACCTAGACCTCCACAAAGACCGCATTCTTCAGCCGGAGCCGGCACTTGACTTTGACACACATACACACACACACACACACACACACACACACACACACACACACACACACACA
>NW_019525239.1:1829258-1830356 GCF_002814215.2 Seriola lalandi dorsalis | reverse complement strand
TGTGTGTGTGTGTGTGTGTGTGTGTGTGTGGGCAGCTGATGTTCAGGTGTTCATCATGACCTGTCTCTTCTTGGAAAACATCCTGAGGTCAAAGTTCATCGGGAACTTTAACACTGACACTGTTCAAACCAACTTTATTCAAACACATGTAAACACAGAGACACAGTCAGAAAGGAAGTGATCAGTTTATGCAGAGAAGAAGAAGACTCAGCTACACAGATCAAAATGGAGATAAAATAATAAAGAATAATTGATGCAGATAGAATCATTAAAATCCCCCTCCCCCTCCCCCTCCTGCTCAACAGGTGTTCCTGAGAAACCCCACAGGTCTCCGTTTGCTTTCCATAATATCCACTGGTTTCCATGGTAACCAGCTGGTGTGGACCGGCCTGTAGAGGAAATCTGTGACACACTGACCTCAATCTACAGCTCATTGTTCAAAGTGCTGCTAAGTAGACCGGACCAGAGACCAGAAGCCAGAGACCAGGGGCTTTGTCCTCACCGACCCACCCCCCCACCACCTCCATGTTGTTCTCTGTCTGCTCAGTCCAGGTCCTCAATGTAAACAGGGTCCTCATGGTCAACTTTCAAAAACACAACACCAGCAAACAGCTGATCTCTGAGGGCGAGACCTGCTTCGTGTTCTGATTAAGGGCAGAGACCAGTTCTCTGACCAAGACCAGTTCTCTAACTCAGACCAGTTCTCTGACCGAGACCAGTTCTCTGACCAAGACCAGTTCTCTGACCGAGACCAGTTCTCTGACTCAGACCAGTTCTCTGACCCAGACCAGTTCTCTGACCGAGACCAGTTCTCTGACTCAGACCAGTTCTCTGACCGAGACCAGTTCTCTGACTCAGACCAGTTCTCTGACCAAGACCAGTTCTCTGACCGAGACCAGTTCTCTGACTCAGACCAGTTCTCTGACCCAGACCAGTTCTCTGACTCAGACCAGTTCTCTGACCCAGACCAGTTCTCTGACTCAGACCAGTTCTCTGACCAAGACCAGTTCTGTGACTGAGACCAGTTCTCTGACTGAGACCAGTTCTCTGACTCAGTCTCTGTCCTCAGTCTCAGTCCTCAGTCTCAGTCCTCAGTCT
>NW_019525239.1:1827615-1829238 GCF_002814215.2 Seriola lalandi dorsalis | reverse complement strand
ATCGTCACCTTCCTAAAATAATGGCCTAAGTCATTTTTTGACAAAAATGTTTTTTTTGCCTAAATCACCCCCTCATGATGCTGGCCACCTCTGGTAAAATCGCCTGAATCCTCAGTTGAGGGGAACATGCAATTCTACCCCTGTTGTATAATGGCCTATGTCAAAAGTGTGACTTAGGCCATATTATTTTTGCCTAAGTCAAAAGACAATGTGATTTTTGAATTTTACAAGCTTTTCAAAATGGCGACTGCTTCAAAAAAAATGAAACGCTACTCAGCCACTGACTTTATTTCGATCATTCAGGGCTCATCCCCTACTTGTAAGTGATGAGGATTACTACAATTTAGGCTACGCTTTAAATATTACAGTTATTTAGTATTTAAATTCAGTCTTTTAGTCAGCTTTTTTGTCAGCAAAGTAACTACATCTTTTTGGTAGGAGATGCACTTGACAAAGCTGACACTAATTAGGCCTCATTTACTGAAACTGATGAGACTGCTGTTGAAGAGATGGAGCAGCATATTACAGACCAAGACTCTGTTACTGAAGGTGCAGACAATACCTTAAACACTCCTGATAAAGTTGTTGAAGATGTCAAGCTGACACACCTTGAAGAGGACATTTATGACGATGACAGTGATGTTGATAATGGTGATGATGTCGTCATCGATCCAGACTATACCCCACCTTGTGATGAGTCCTCTGCCCCTGAACATGAAGATAGCCTAACCATGGTTTCAACTACTCCAGAACAGCAGGATGAGGAGGAAGTTTTAGACAATATGGGCAAAAGGAAAAGAAACAAATGCCTCAGTACAGGAACATGGAAGCAAAATGAATCCAAGGAAAAACGTCTGAAAGGAATGTCATACAAGGGCAAAGGTGGAAAAGAGATAAATGCAAAGACTATGGGTCCTCCCTGCATCTCCAAGTTCTGTCAGCGCGTCTCAACTCGTGGCTGCCAAGTAATTACAGAAGAGCAGAGGCAGTGGATATTTCAGAAGTTATGGGCAATGAAGACCTGGGAAGAACGTCGGTTATATGTCACCACTTTAGCCAAAAAGGTTGACATCAAGCAAAAGAAAGTTGCTGAGGGATCCCGACGCAAGTTCTCATTGTCCTTCCAACTGAAGCTTCAGGATGGAACGAGTCTCAAAGTGTGCAAATCACTTTTTTCCTCTACACTTGGTCTCCCTGAAAGAACCATTACACACTGGCTGAACAAAGACACAACTGACCATGACAAAGAAGTGGCATCTAAAAGTGGACCTAAAAGTGGCAAGCATGCAAAGCTTGAACCTGAAGTCAAGGATTTCCTTAAAGACTGGTTGAGGGACCTACCTACTGTTGATTCACACTACTGCAGAAGCACAAACACCTACAAAGACAAGAAGTTCCTTCACCCAGGCACAACCATCTCCCAACTACATCGGGAATATCAACAGGCAGCTGCAACTGCTGGATTGAGGGCCGTTGGGATACGACATTTTACAGATGTGTTCCATGAAGAGAACTATTCTGTATTCATTCCACGAAAAGATCAGTGTGATGTTTGTGTTTCATTCAAGCACAGAAATATAAGTAAGGCTGAATATGATGCACATATCATCCAGAAAGATGAAG
>NW_019525239.1:1825558-1827595 GCF_002814215.2 Seriola lalandi dorsalis | reverse complement strand
CAGGAACATGGAAGCAAAATGAATCCAAGGAAAAACGTCTGAAAGGAATGTCATACAAGGGCAAAGGTGGAAAAGAGATAAATGCAAAGACTATGGGTCCTCCCTGCATCTCCAAGTTCTGTCAGCGTGTCTCAATTTTACAGATGTGTTCCATGAAGAGAACTATTCTGTATTCATTCCACGAAAAGATCAGTGTGATGTTTGTGTTTCATTCAAGCACAGAAATATAAGTAAGGCTGAATATGATGCACATATCATCCAGAAAGATGAAGTGAGGCAAGAGAAGTCCCGTGACAAGGATTCTGCAAATGATGAGAAGTCTGTTTGGTCAATGGACTTGCAAGCTGTGCTGCTGTGTCCAAGAACTCAAGCCAGCAGTCTATATTACAAAACAAAACTGCAGGTCCATAACTTTACCTTCTTCAACCTGAGATCAAAGGAAGGGTACTGCTACATTTGGGATGAAACGGAGGGCACCCTGAGTAGTGAGGTATTTGCCCACCTTCAATACTGCCATTTTGAAGATGTGCTCCAAAACCATCCAGAACTCAAGGAGATCATCGTGTGGAGTGATGGCTGTGGTTATCAGAACCGCAATGTGTGTGTGTCAAATGCATTCTCTGAGCTTGCTAATAACAGGTACTAATAACACAGAAATACCTTGTTGCAGGGCACACACAAATGGAGTCTGATAGCATGCATAGTACCATTGAACGCAAAATCTTCACCCCGAGAGACTACGTCGTCATACTTCAGACTGGAAGAATCAAGCCATCACCTTACCATGTGAAGGTGCTCAAGCATGATGCGTTTCTGAAAATGAGTGGATCTGACTTCAGTAGCATCAGACCAGGCAAAAGAGCTGGAGATCCAACTGTGCATGAGTTGCGTGCTCTTCAGTTCAGCAGTGAAGGCATGATCCAGTTCAAGCTGTCCTTTTCAGAGGACTCTGCGTGGGAAGCATTGCCACAGAGGGTAGCGATGCCAAATGAACCAATATCATGGATAAGAATGTTTCCGTGTGCTCTGCCAATTAAGGAGAGAAAGTTCCAGGACCTCCAGTCAATGAAACATGTGATGCCAGTGGAGTGTCATCACTTCTTTGACAATTTGCCACATTAATAGGCATCAGTAGAGAATCCAGAAAAGTGGGGCTAGAGGGAGGAGTGAGGAGATGTGCATGCCTCCTCAGCATAATTCTTAGTTGCTTTGTTAGTTGAGCTTTATTGTTGCCAGAGTTAAAGGGTATTTTTGCCTAAGTCACAAAGGCATGTTCAAAAATTTGCCTAAGTCATTTATTGCTCTTGTGTTACATAATTGGCATACACTGTTATTAGCATGTCAACAGTCATCTATTGTAATGACCTTTTTGAGTGAAATCATTAATAAATGTTATATATTCAATATTTTGTTGAGTTTTTTGTGTTTCCTGAAAAACCTGAAAAAATGACTTAGGCCATTATTTTAAGAGGGTGTCGATATAGAGAAGTGTCCAAACGACTGGCACACATCCAGTGTCACATCTCATTCGACTGGTTGTTGCTGTCATACACTAACAACCAAAACAATTGTCAATGGCAGTTATGCTGAAGTATCATGTGTAGGAGTCTTACAGGTGGAAATAGTAAGGAGTAAAATGCAAAATATATACCATATAAATATAAGGTGTATATTACATAAGTAAAAAGGTCACAAGTTTCATTTATTTATCATTTGACACAGGGTTGTAACATCAAACTCAACCATGAAAAATAGTTTTATTTTTATGACCTATTTATTCACTCATTTACTGTATATAATATGTGTATATCATTTTTTGTTTTTGTGAGCAGCATAGAGGAAACTACAACTAGCACTTCCACTTAAAAAAAACAAGCACTACCACTTCAAGGCATTAACCTACATGTGTGGGAAACACTGCAGGTGCGTTGTACACAATAACTTCAGTGCATTTAATTAGGATGCGTGATGCCCCTCCCATTGTCTTACGGGTTGTCCTTGCCCACACTGGCAGGCAATTGATTGGCATGGGAGAGT
>NW_019525239.1:1823905-1825508 GCF_002814215.2 Seriola lalandi dorsalis | reverse complement strand
TAATTAAACTAATTAATGTTAGTAGGTTAATGAGCTCTCTCCAAACTGCTGACTGGACTCTGCCAAAGATCGTTTGTGAGTGAAGACACATGACTCATCCAGTGAACTGCGTCTGTGTAGTTCACCAGAGAAACGATCAGCTGATCGCAGCTCGTTAAACACAGCAGAGTCATTAGATCGATATCTGGAGCTCGTTAAGATCAGAGTCCTGGATCAGGATCATGTTCTGGTTGTCAACATTAATTAGCAGCTGCCTCTGATCCCAGGTCTGAACTAAACTTTATTTATAACTTCAGCCAGTGACAAATGAGGAAGTAAAACCCACTAAGATTGACCAGGATCTGATGCTGGATCTGGATTTCAGTCAACACCAACCTGACTAACCACCTGGTCTCCCCCACTTGCAGGTTTAGCCGGTCACCATGGCGACAGACATTGGCTCGCCGCAGCGCTTCTTCCACATGCCGCGTTTCCAGCACCAGGCGCCGCGGCAGGTGTTCTACAAGAGGCCGGACTTCGCGCAGCAGCAGGCCATGCAGCAGCTCACCTTCGACGGGAAACGCATGAGGAAGGCCGTGAACCGCAAAACCATCGACTACAACCCATCTGTCATCAGATACCTGGAGGTGACCACACCTGGAATCACTTAAACCTCAGTTAGAACTGATCCGAGGGGGGTTCACTTGAAACGAGGCGTTGGTCCACCGGGGGGCGCTGTGAGAAGATCTGACCGTACCACAGACATTCAGATGGATATGTCCACCTGTTGTTACAGCTGGTTTTTCAACATGACATTCAAAATATTCGGTGACCAGTTAAACTAGTTAAATCACACACTAGTTAAATCACATTAGTTAAATCGGACACTAGTTAAATCACAGTAGTTAAATCACACACTAGTTAAATCACAGTAGTTAAATCACACACTAGTTAAATCACATTAGTTAAATCACACACTAGTTAAATCACATTAGTTAAATCGGACACTAGTTAAATCACAGTAGTTAAATCACACACTAGTTAAATCACATTAGTTAAATCACATTAGTTAAATTGGACACTAGTTAAATCACATTAGTTAAGTTGGACACTAGTTAAATCACATTAGTTAAATCACATTAGTTAAATCGGACACTAGTTAAATCACATTAGTTAAGTTGGACACTAGTTAAATCACACTAGTTAAATCACATACTAGTTAAATCACAGTAGTTAAATCGGACACTAGTTAAATCACAGTAGTTAAATCGGACACTAGTTAAATCACACTAGTTAAATCAGATACTAGTTAAATCACAGTAAAGTCGGACACTACTTAAATCACATTAGTTAAATCGGACACTAGTTAAATCACATTAGTTAAATCAGACACTAGTTAAATCACATTAGTTAAATCAGACACTAGGTAAATTACACTAGTTAAATCAGATACTAGTTAAATCACAGTAAAGTCGGACACTAGTTAAATCAGATACTAGTTAAATCACAGTAAAGTCGGACACTAGTTAAATCACACTAGTTAAATCACATACTAGTTAAATCACAGTAGTTAAATCGGACACTAGTTAAATCACAGTAGTTAAATCGGACACTAGTTAAATCA
>NW_019525239.1:1819816-1820716 GCF_002814215.2 Seriola lalandi dorsalis | reverse complement strand
TGCAGGCCACGTTTTCAAACTCCACGCCTCTGGCTTGTAACACTGACTGTATGTGAGACATTTATTGACTGATGACGTCACTGTGACGTCATCAGGCTTTAGATGACCTCCTACTTCAGAAGGGTTAGTTCTCCTCAGGACCAGCACACTGGTACACGGCCCTTACACTGAACAGAGACATCTGTACAGTGTGATGTCATCCAGTACCACACATCCTGCATCATACTCTAAGGTGTTCCTATTATTCTGTCCACCTCTTAATGCCTCCGTCTGTCAGGAGACCACGTAGACGTCTGATGTCAGAAGTTTTTTCTTCATGTTGATGCTACAAAACTACACTAACCATGAGTCTTAGTGCTCTCTGCTACAGGCTGTGTTTGTCTCGTGGTGCTGCCATCCTGCCCAGGACACACCTGTACTCTGAGTCAGTTTCTATGGAAGCCCACAGCTGCCAAACCTGACATCATGGTTCATTACTCAGCTGTGAAACACAGTCGGCAACAGAAACAACGAGGAAGTTCTATGTGTTTAAATGATTTTATTTAATATGGCACGTGCAGGCCTCTGTAAAGAACCAACTGTTATGTCTTACTGTCCAATTTTCTCCACAGGGGGAAACTGTTAGCTTAGCACAAACACTGGAAGTAGGGGAAACTGTTAAGCTAGCTTAGCACAAACTCTGGAAGCAGGGGGAACTGTTAGTTAAGCACAAACACTGGAGGTAGGGTAATTTTTTTTTAGCTAAGATCAGCACTAACTCTGGAAGCAGGGGGAAACTTAACCTAGCTTAGTACAAACTATAAGCAGGGGGAACTGTTAATGTAGTCTAGCACAAACTCTGGAAGCGGGGGGGAAACTGTTAAGCTAGCTTAGTACAAACACTGGAAGCAGAGGGAAATT
>NW_019525239.1:1816819-1819204 GCF_002814215.2 Seriola lalandi dorsalis | reverse complement strand
AAAAAAAAAAAAAAAAAAAAAAATTAAATTTTACCAGGTAACTTACCCAGCACAGCTGTCAGGAAGTGTTACCGTAGAAACAGTCCACCCTCCTGAACTGTTCACAGCTCATGATCAGAGAGACGTTTGTGTCCTGGAAAACCTGGAACTGTTTGAATCACAGCAGAGAAGTGACAGGAGATTCTGGTCCCTGCTGGACTCAGACCCGGACTGAGACCTGCTTCCACAGTCATTGTGTTAGACCACGTCCAACAGGACGCCTTGAATCTGTCATCTTTTTAATGCAGGTGTTCAGTCATGGAAACGTCCTGGAGAATGTCACACTGCAGTTAATTAATTAGGGCTGCGACAAGTGATTATTTTATTATTGATTATGCTGCTGATTATTTTCACAGTTAATTGATTTAGTGTATCAACTGTCAAGAAATAACCCCAGTGTCAGAGTCCAGACATGATTAACTGTCAGTGAGCAGTTGTTCCTGAGTGCTCCTGAACGCCCCGTGGTTCAGTGGCTGCAGTGGTCTTTGTAGTGATGAAGTCATCGTCTGTTTTCTGATGTGCTGTGACTTTTACTTTTAAAATCCAGAGCTGGTTTAAACCAGATATTCAGGTTTCAGTTCTTCAGGACCAGAGTGGAGTCACAGCAGGACTGATTCATGAGGAGACAGTGAATAATTTCACATCTAGATTTGAGTTGATTCACGTGAGTTTATCAGCTGGTTCCTCTGCAGACAGGTGGACTGTGAACCTCAGTCTCTGGTTGTTAAACATGAAGCTGGACCTGAGTGTGAGCTGCTGCTGTTCACTGGTGTAGGATGTTGAGTCTCCAGATGTTCGGTTGTGGTCTGAAACAGACTGGTCAGGTGGTTTTCATCTGACGTGGCTGCTCACTTTCTCCAGTCTTGGTATTTTAGATGAAGGATTACAGGCTCATGTAGGATCGGAGGACCAGGGTCTTAAACCTTCTCACTCTGGTGGATTCTCACATTTATTTAACCAGGCAGTCTCACTGAGAGGAAAATCTTTTTCAAGAGAGACCTGAGGACAAGCGACAAAGACACAATCAACAACAAAGACAACACAACTACACAAGAAAGGAACTAGGCAACAAAACATTAACATCAGTAATAAAACATCAGATAATAAAGCTTTAAAATCTCCGAGGTAAATGTAGGCCACCGGTCTGAGGGCAGTTTGTTCCATTTACACAGTGTGAACATGAGGGATGTGGAAGGTGACGTCGTTCTGTAAATACAGATGTAAATGAGAAGAGAAGCTTCAGCAGTCGATGAACCAGTTAAATTTAAACTGACCTCAGCTGACAGGTTGGAGATATGAGGTTTCACTGACTCGGTTCAGATGACGTCGCTCTGAACGTACCACAGCTGATTATTGAACCTTCCTGTGTGTTCATTCGTTTTCAGTTACGTCCTGATTTAGATCAGAACCATCATCTCAGTTCGTGGTTCACTTACAAGGTTTTTCAGTATTTTCAGCCACATCCCATGGTCTTCATCAGAACAACACTGAACAGTTGCTAAACAAACTAAACAGAAAGTGTGACCTTCAGTTAAACTGATGAAAGGATTGTTTAGAGGAACAAACTCAGTGTCCAGGTCATTCAGCTCATGTCCCACTGCAGAAATACCGACTTTACAGTTCAGTATTCACAGTAAAGGTAGAAGCAGATGGACGTCAGGGCGACTGACTTCCATCTGCTTCTACCTTTACTGTGAATACTGAACTGTAAAGTTTGATCATCTACTTATTGATGTATGAGTGAGAGTTCATTGTAACGGCTTCATGTGCTTTTACTAGTTTAATCTACAACAAACATATTTATAACTGATCAGTTTCACCATGTCAGTGATTAATAATTAATGATGAACTTCAGTGTGACTGCAACTGAATATTATCAGCAATGAATCATTTGATTATTTTCTTGACGCATTGACTCATTTGGTTTTTTAAACCAGTTTTATTTTCTCCACTTCAGCGACATGATGAAATGATCATTTGATTGTCAGAGCAGCTGTTGACTAATTAAGTTGGGGTTGATTGACTGATGGTTGCAGCTTTAAACTTCAGCTGCAGAAAAATAACTGAGTTCAGTGAAAGTTTCCCTCTGAGACGTAGAGAGGACGTTTATAGTGACAGGTTTGTCCTGTGTCCTCAACACACACAGAGAAAAGCATGTGGACAGCATCAGTGAGGTCCAGCACTGGTGTTGGTGTTCAGGTCTGGCTCTCAGTCTCTGGTCCAGTTCATCCCAAAGGTGTCAGGAACAGTCAGACTGGGACACCAATCTTTATGGAACAGCTGGAACAACATCTGTTTAAAATATCACAGTGATGTCACTTGAGCAGAGCTAAGGTCTACACTGTG
>NW_019525239.1:1815031-1815095 GCF_002814215.2 Seriola lalandi dorsalis | reverse complement strand
GTGTGTGTGTGTGACAGTGATTGACAGTGATTGACAGTGATTGACAGTGACTGACTCTGACTGT
>NW_019525239.1:1811313-1812781 GCF_002814215.2 Seriola lalandi dorsalis | reverse complement strand
CTTTATCTCCTCTGCTTTTTATTTTCAGTAAGTTCTGGACGAGGAACCGACCCGGCGACAAGATGAGAGACCGCTACAACCTGAACCTGCTGCCGGGGATGTCGGAGGACGGCGTGGAGTACGGTGAGCGATAGAGGACAAACATCAGAACACAGACGTTTGTGACTTCATTGACTCTCAGCTGATGGTTGTGCGTTTGTGTTTCAGATGACCTGGAGCCGAACAGCGTGGCCTCCATCCCCGGCATGGGGATCCCCGAGCAGCTGAAGGCCGCCATGGAGCAGGAGCAGAGCAGTAAGTCTGGTCCTGGAGAGTCCTGGAACATCCTGGGACAGATCCCAGGTTTCCAGACTCACATGAAAACAACAGGAACAAACAGAGAGAACGAAATGTTTCTGACAGACTGTGAACTCTGAGTCCTGGAAGTGAGAATGTTTGTCTTTAGTTTTAATGTTAAAATTACAACTGAGTTTAAAATTATTCAACAATAAAGACATAATATTTATAATAATACTAATACTATTATTATTATTAGTAGTAGTAGTAGTAGTACTGCTACTACTACTAATAATAATAATTAATAATAACAATAATATTTTGAGGAAAAAGCTGAAATTTAATGAGAATAAAGTCAAATCGTCTCAGTATCACAGCACTAAAATTTAATGTCTATTTACTTTACAGTTTTATAATATTACGACTTTATTCTCCAGGTTTTATATTTGACCTGATGTTACAGTTTATTCCTGCTCATGTTCAGTTATTATACTGATAATATAATATTATCAGTATAGATCAGTATAATATTTATAACAGTGTTTCTGGGACCGACTCAATGGAAGCGGAAAGTGTCTGTCAGAGCTTTAGGTCTTTGAAGGTCTCACAGAGTGTCAGGTGTAACTCAGGTGTGTAACTGGTCTCCAGGTAAAGAGGTGGCTCCTGAGGTGGAGATGTCCATCCCTGGTCTGGACTGGGGCATGGACGAGGTCATGGGGAAAGACGCCAAGAAGGTCCCTCAGAAGAAAGTACCGTACGCCAAACCGATTCCAGCGCAGTTCCAACAGGTAAACACCTGCAGCAAATCACCTGATCATCACCTGATCAACACCTGATTAACACCCGATCAGCACCCGGATACACTGATGATCCCACGAAGCTCACGACTGTTTTCAACATGACTGCAGTCTGTTGAACAACAACCTGGTCAGGCTGTAGTCGTGTGTTGTTGACTGTGATCTCCTCCACCTGTGTGCAGGCGTGGGCGGAGAACAAGGTCCCCATGATGCCTCCCTCAGGAGACCTGGCCAAAGACCGGAAGGTGGAGCAGAAAGCGGACGTGAAGAAGAAGACTCAGGCGGAGATCGAGCAGGAGATGGCAGCTCTGCAGTACACCAACCCCATGCTGCTGGAGGTGAGAGGCTCCTCTGACTGGAGGAGGGTCTCAGTAGAATCTCAGTAGAGTCTCAGT
>NW_019525239.1:1810936-1811263 GCF_002814215.2 Seriola lalandi dorsalis | reverse complement strand
GGTCTCTGCGGGTCTCTGCTGGTCTCTGCGGGTCTCTGCTGGTCTCTGCTGGTCTCTGCTGGTCTCTGCGGGTCTCTGCTGGTCTCTGCGGGTCTCTGCGGGTCTCTGCTGGTCTGTTGTGATGTGTACTGGTTTGTCTGGATTAACTGGTTCAGGTGTTTTGTCAGGGTGGAGAAGGAGGTTGGAGGGATGGAGATGGCCCATGAGGGGATGATCTGGAGTCTGGCCTGGCACCCGCTGGGTCACATCCTGTGCTCGGGCTCCAACGACCACACCAGGTACGAGCGTCACACGGGAAACGTCCTGGAGGCGTGGCCTGCCGCGGTT
>NW_019525239.1:1806163-1810529 GCF_002814215.2 Seriola lalandi dorsalis | reverse complement strand
TAGAGTGTCAGTAGAGTCTCAGTCTCAGTAGAGTCTCAGTAGAGTGTCAGTAGAGTCTCAGTAGAGTGTCAGTAGAGTCTCAGTAGAGTCTCAGTGTCAGTAGAGTCTCAGTAGAGTCTCAGTAGAGTCTCAGTAGAGTGTCAGTAGAGTCTCAGTAGAGTCTCAGTCTCAGTAGAGTCTCAGTGTCAGTAGAGTCTCAGTAGAGTCTCAGTCTCAGTAGAGTCTCAGTGTCAGTAGAGTCTCAGTAGAGTCTGAGTGTCAGTAGAGTCTCAGTAGAGTCTCAGTCTCAGTAGAGTCTCAGTGTCAGTAGAGTCTCAGTAGAGTGTCAGTAGAGTCTCAGTAGAGTGTCAGTAGAGTCTCAGTGTCAGTAGAGTGTCAGTAGAGTCTCAGTGTCAGTAGAGTCTCAGTCTCAGTAGAGTGTCAGTAGAGTCTCAGTCTCAGTAGAGTGTCAGTAGAGTCTCAGTCTCAGTAGAGTGTCAGTCTCAGTAGAGTCTCAGTCTCAGTAGAGTCTCAGTCTCAGTAGAGTCTGGTCTCTGTCTCCTGCAGCAGATGAAGATTGACCGGATGAACCAGATGAGCACAGATGGGAACATGGGGCCCCCACAGGGGCAGGGCCCTCTGCCCCCCTTCCCTGGCCCTGGAGGTCCTGGGGCCCCGATGCCGCCGGGTCAGCAGGGCTTTCCCCCGAACATGCCTCCTCAGCAGATGCCCAACAACATGGGGCCCCCCATGGGCCCTGGAGGCATGCAGCCACCCTTCATGCCCCCTGGACAGATGGGGCCACCCTCAGGACCTCAGCCTCACCAGGGGCCCCCTCAGGGCATGATGGGACCAGACATGCAAGGACCCCAAGGTATGCAGAGACATCCTGGCCCCCCCAGAAACATGGGCCCCCAAGGGCCTCACGGTATGGGTCCTGGACCCAGAGGGATGCAGGGGCCCCCTGGTGGGATGATGGGCCCTCCTCCTCGAGGAATGGGTCCAAGGGATCCTCAGGGGCCCCCACCTCAGGGGGGCATGATGCCACCTCAAGGGAACATGATGGGCCCCCAGGGTCCTATGCAGGGTGGGATGATGGGGCCCCCACCCAGGACACACAGCAACATGCCAAACAACTATGGGATGGGCAACATGCAGGGGCCCCCAGGAGGGATGCATGGACCTCCAGGAAATATGCAGGGCCCCCCAGGAAACATGCAAGGACCACATGGTAACATGCAGGGGCCCCCAGGAAACATGCAAGGACCCCATGGTAACATGCAGGGGCCCCCATACATGCAGCACCAGGTGAGTTCCTGTGATTCCTCTGTACCGTGATCTGCGCTCTGACTGGTCCACGATCAGGTGTAAGGTGCAAGTTGATGAGTCCTGATTCTGTCTCCACAGGGCCAGAACTCGGGGCCCATGATGCATGGGATGGGGCCGCAGGGGCCCAACAGCAAAGGTAAGACACGATACTGGTCTGACTGATCCGGGGTTTGGTCCTCAGTCCTGACTCTGTCTACTCTGACTCTTCTCATCTAGGAGACCCTCGGGGGCCACCACCAAACCACCACATGGGCCCCCCAGACCGCCAGGGTCCTGGAGGCCCCGGGGGACCAGACCAGGGCTCGGGGCCTTACTGGGGGGACAACCAGCAGGGTCGACGTGGACCGCAGGACTTTGATGGAGGCCAGGACTTTCACGGCAGAGGAGAGGAGGGCTGGAGACCAGGACCTGGACCAGGATACCAGGGGGGAGGGGGCCACAGGGGGGGGGGCCACCGAGGAGGAGGAGGGAGCGGAGGGAACTGGGGCCCTGACGAGAGGTTCAGCGGAGGAGAGTTTAGAGGACGGAGGGACGACAGGTCAGAGGGTCTCTCTTCACTCTGAGGTCTGTGGACTCTGAGGTCTGGGCTGAACTGGATTCTGGACTCTGTTTCAGGTTCAGAGGAGGAGGCCCCGGCCGGCCCGGAGCTCGAGGGTACGCCGACGAGTACGGAGGCCAGGAGGAGGGCTTCGACGGCCCCGAGGACTTGGGCCGAGGCTGGGACAACGGAGGCAGAGGGAGGCCGCCCCGAGGAGGAGGACCCCCCAGAGGAGGAGGTGAGGCGTTGGTCCACCTCAGTCCACACTGGTCACACTGGTTGTCTTGTGATTGTAGGAAGTCAGAGATCAAAGGAAAGTGTTGACTGTCAGTTTTGATCAGTAACAGTTGAGCAGCGCCTCCTGCTGGGAGGAGGGGGAGGTCACCTGATCAGAGCTTCAGCCATCTTTATGTTTATAATCCCAGAGGTTGTAACACGTCCTCTGAGCAGCTGCAGGCCACAGGGACAGAGAGCTAGCTGTTAGCATGCTAACTTCAGTAGAGCTAACACTGGTGTTTGTTTCACATCTGGAGACAGATGTTAGTGAGTGAAGGAAGAAGTTTGATGCTGTACTCTAGACTGCTAATGCTACCGTTAGCTTCACAGGAATGTGGGAGTCACTTTCACAGCTGGATGTTTCTGTCAAGGAGCCCACAGCCAGACTGCATTTCCCATCAGCCCTGTCACCTTCTGCTCTCACACTCTTCATATCATCTAAAACACTTTGTAAGTGAAATGAACTCTTCCTCATCCTCAGACTCTTATTGTGGCGGATCTTTCCTCGTCTTCCTGTCTGTAGGTCACGACGGCTATCGGGATGGTCAGCAGATGCATGATGGGACATCTCCAGCCGGTCGCGAGCGCTCGTCCTCCCTGCAGGGGATGGACATGGCGTCTCTGCCCCCCAGGAAGCGTCCGTGGCAGGACGGACCGGGAACCGGAGACCCCCGAGAGCGGGAGTCCCCCGGAGCTGACGGAGGTAAAACTAACGGGACATATACAGACAAAGCCTCGTCCAGTGTCCTCCTGCTCCTCAGAGGACGAGCCCTCAGATGTCTGAGGTTTTTTTTTTAAAATGTTCACATGTTGCTGATCCTCTTCTCTAGATTTACTTTTTGTAAATATATCAACAAACCAACGTCGCTCTCAAAGACGTCAAAAAATTATTTAGTAAAAATGAAAATGTCCCAAGTCTAAATGAAACAGACACAGCTCACATATATATATATATACATACATATAGATTCAATAATGTATATTTTTCTCTTTATTTATAAACATCTCACGTTGATGGTGGTGAACGTGGTCATGTGATTTTCATATATTAAACATGAACTCAGCTCCGCTCCGTCTCCTGCAGGTCGTCCACCCCAGAGGGAGGACGGGGGTTATGGTCCTTCTGTTCGAGGCGGACGAGGCGTCTGGGGTCCTGGAGGAGGACCCGGGCCAGGATTGGGCCCCAGGAGAGGAGGACCAGCTCCCAGAGGAGCACCGAGGGGGGGTGGCCGGGGCCGGTAGTCCTGAGGAAGACGCCTCCTGTGAAGCTCCTCCTCCAGTCGGCTCCTGCTGGTCCTCCTCAGACACGAGACCAAGCGCAGATCCTGAAAGCAGATCCTGACGGACCCTCAGACAGACTTTTGGTCATGTGACACATTGAGATCTTTGCTGCTGCTGTGAAGAATGGTGGTTTGTGATTGGTCCACAGTGACTCACCTGAGGGGACAGGTATCTGGTGTCTCCACCTCTCTGAAGCACAGGATTATTTTAATGTAAAATACTGTAGAGAAGCATCACGTCTCTTTTATTTCACAGTCCACTTTTGTCCTCAGCTTGTTTTTGTAAAAGATTTCTATGTTTTTGTGTCTTCACCGACTCCACTGAGGTGGACAATAAAGATTCACACTTCAAATCGTTACCACGGCGCCACATGTGGACCACTCAGACCGGCCAGGATGATTTTAGCTTAGCTTAGCATAAAGTCACTGTACAGTGTTTTAGATCAGGAGGGTTACAGTGACCCAGTTAGAACAGCGAAGTTACTGCAGGTGTCATCAGTAACAATATGTCTTTATTAACAGATCAGTTATTTTTACTGAGTGGATGAAGCTCGTTAAACTAATGAACTCCTTCATTATTAATGATTTGTGTTCTGTTGAACAGCTTTACTCACTGACATGAAGTCATGCGTCATGTCAGCTGTTTGTGGTGATACTGGTTCAAACCATCGAGGACATGAGTCTCTACCAGACATTTATTCTGCAGATTATTTCTGACATTAAACATGGGGTTACCAAGGGTCGCCCCAGAAGTGTAAAAACAGGAAATAAGAATGGTAAACAAACAAGCATGAAAGGAGCTAACGCTAACATTAGCATTACAAGAGAAAAGACTGACAGTATAGACACAGAGCTCAGTGTGCGGTGTTATCTGATCACATGATGAGTTCATTATCTGCTTTCATCAGATCTCAACCAACATTATTTTGAAGTGGAGGAAAGTGTCAAATCAAAAGTCCCAGAC
>NW_019525239.1:1803095-1806116 GCF_002814215.2 Seriola lalandi dorsalis | reverse complement strand
AGTGACCCAGTTAGAACAGCGAAGTTACTGCAGGTGTCATCAGTAACAATATGTCTTTATTAACAGATCAGTTATTTTTACTGAGTGGATGAAGCTCGTTAAACTAATGAACTCCTTCATTATTAATGATTTGTGTTCTGTTGAACAGCTTTACTCACTGACATGAAGTCATGCGTCATGTCAGCTGTTTGTGGTGATACTGGTTCAAACCATCGAGGACATGAGTCTCTACCAGACATTTATTCTGCAGATTATTTCTTTTTTTTAAAGTATATTTTTTGGGGGCTTTTATGCCTTTAATGGACAGCACAGTGGAGAGTGACAGGAAACAGGGAGGCAGAGAGAGGGGGAGTGACATGCAGCGAAAGGCCGTCCGATGCGGGATTCGAACCGGGGCCGACTGCAGCGAGGACTGTAGCCTCTACACATGGGGCGCCTGCTTAAACCACTACGCTACACGACGCCCCATTCTGCAGATTATTTCTGACATTAAACATGGGGTTACCAAGGGTCGCCCCAGAAGTGTAAAAACAGGAAATAAGAATGGTAAACAAACAAGCATGAAAGGAGCTAACGCTAACATTAGCATTACAAGAGAAAAGACTGACAGTATAGACACAGAGCTCAGTGTGTGGTGTTATCTGATCACATGATGAGTTCGTTATCTGCTTTCATCAGATCTCAACCAACATTATTTTGAAGTGGAGGAAAGTGTCAAATCAAAAGTCCCAGACCCACAAGTGTATGAAACATGTTTTAAATTGTTTTCTTTTCCACCATTTAATTTACTTTGTAGGGTTTGTCTCTGCATCAGATCTGGATTCACTTCAACAGTCACATCAGTAAACAGAAGGAGTTAGTCTTTTAATGAATTTTATAATTACAATATAATTACATTAACATGAGGAAACATCTGGACAATAAGGTGTATCCTTCTCATTGGTTCATTTTCCCTCATCAGCTGTTTGCACCTGACATGACAGACCAACAGTTGATCAGGTGACAGCTGAAACCCGTGAACTTGATTTGGTCAGAGCATCAGTCCGTCTGTCCTGCAGGTCAAAGTTCAGGGTTTAGTCTGTTTTTCATGTCAGCTGACAGGAACCAATAATCAATCACCTGTTCATTTCCTCGACATGTCGGCCTGCAGGGGAATGTACTGACAGTCAGTTACAGCTGGTCCTTTATAATCTGGCCGCCGGACCTAGTTACAGGAATCAGAGCTTTGAGCCTGTTGGTTGTGTGACCTCGCCCCGGGTCTGGCGCTTAGTCTCCGGTCAGATCGGCATGGTTTTCCCGGTAACAGTCCTTTTGATGGCAGAGGCCGCCATCCCCCCCATGAAGCGGATCCCGGCGCTGCCCCCGGGCAGCAGCGACACCACGTACCCGACGATGACGGTGACCTGCAGGGCGGCTCCCAGCGCCGTCAGTACGGTGCTGTGGAGGCTGAGCGCCGCGTACAGAGTCCCTCCGAGGGCGCACAAGTACACGGCGGCTCCGGGGGAGGTCGGCAGGCCGGCGACGAGTCTGCTGGGGCCGCGCAGCACCGCGGCTGCCGCGATGGCGAACAGCGAACCGAGCGACCAGAGTAGAGCGAACTTCCGTGCGTAGAGCAGCAGCAGCGGCGCGTACAGCGCGGACAGTCCGAAACACAGCGCGGAAAACGACACGCACACCCCGAAGGCAACCAGCCGCTGCCGGCGGCTCATGCCCGGCAGGCAGGGGTCCGGCTCGGCCGACCACGGCCAAGAAAAGCCGCTGTTTCCGCTGGAGCTCTGGCCTGACCGCGGGCTGGACCACCGCCCGAACCAGCTCCCGGGTACCGGCTCCGGCTCATCCAGGTCCACCGTGGTGCTGGAGCTGGACTGAGAGATGGTCTTAGCGCCGCCGCCTTTGGAATGAGCCAAATACTCCTGGAGCTGTCGGTTCAGGTCCGCCATGACCGAGCAAGCTAACTGGCTAATTGTTAGCACGACTACTTCTTCGCTGATTGTTCGTCCTGTATACTTCCGCCGGCAGCGCGGGGCCTTCCCGCCCTCTACAGGACAGATTAAAAACTACATCAAACACCTTCACAGTAAAATACAGATTCACAGAAAACGGAGGTCAAACTACGGAAGAGGATTAGGGCCACATGAGAACTGTTTTTAGATTTGACTTTTAACTCGTGGCCCTAATCCTCTTCTGTATCAAACCCACCTCCCATGAAAGATAAAAATGAATAAAACAGGAAATGATGATAATAAGAATAATAATAAAGGAGAAATAAATGCAGGCAAAACAAATGGTAATCAGAAATGATTACCAGAATTGATTACCAGTTGATCAGATATTGACTGATGTGACTGATCTGTGTTTTCAGTCTCTTATTTTGGTAAAAGGTCACATGACTTCAGCTGTTGGACTAAAATTAACCCTTCAGATGATTGGCTGGATGACTGACAAACACAACCATCTATGGTGTGTGTGTGTGTGTGTGTGTGTGTGTGTGTGTGTGTGTGTGTGTGTGTGTGTGTGTGTGTGTGTGAGAGTGTGAGTGAGAGAGAGTGTGTGATTCATTCACAGCATTGATCAGACAAAGAAACAACCAAATCCAAAGTAAGAAACCAACCAGGCAGCAGGTAACACACACACACACACACACACACACACACACACACACACACACACACACAGTGTTTGATAAGGAGCATGTCTTCATGTTACAGTCTGACACACTCCTCAGGTTTTTGGTTCTGTTCTCCAGAGGAACAGAGAAAAACTGAGACTCTATGATTCTCACTGTTTGTCATCAGAAAAGATGCTAACAGTTTGTCATGATCCACTCTGTGTGCTAAGCTAGGCTAACAGTTTGTCATGATACACTCTGTGTGCTAAGATAGACTAACAGTTTGTCATGATCCACTCTGTGTGCTAAGCTAGGCTAACAGTTTGTCATGATCCACTCTGTGTGCTAAGCTAGGCTAACAGTTTGTCATGATCCACTCTGTGTGCTAAGCTAGGCTAACAGTTTGTCATGAT
>NW_019525239.1:1802033-1803075 GCF_002814215.2 Seriola lalandi dorsalis | reverse complement strand
ATCATGTGACATCCACGTCTGAAGGTTCAGTGGTCAGAGACTCTTCAGGATCAATGAGCTCTGGTTCCATATTTCAATCTAACAGACAACAGCTCTGAATATTACACACTATATCAACACACATCAACACAATGATATTTATATACATTATATAGAGAAATATACAGTGATGCTGTTACACATTCAACCTGCCCCCCTCCACCTCATCCATCTCCTCCATCCTCCTCCATCCCCCTCCACCTCCCTCCACCCACAAAGATATTTTAAAGTATTAAAGATCTTAAACCATCATGTTCTTCATCTTTGTTCTGTAGTGACACTGATCTTCACTGGTAATATCTTCAGAGGAAAATCATTGTTTGTGTTAAAGTCTGGAAACATCCTCTCAGTGAAGGTGTGTGTGAAGGTGTGTATGTGTGTGTCAGTATCAGGATCAGAGAACGACAGTTTTCCTCTGGTCCAGTCCAGATTCACTCTGATCCTCTGGAGCTTCTTCACTGAGAGAACAGTGGAGGGATCTGATGGAGACTGTGCTCTGTATTCACCTCCATATAACCCTATTGTCCATAATTTAGAATGTACTTTTTCTTTCCCCTTCCTCTGAACAGACTCTGCAGCTACACCCAGAAACCAGACTGGACTGTCTCCAACCTGGACGTCCCAGCTGTGAGTCCCTGAGTCAAAACCCTCAGAGCTCAGGACAAAGCCATAGGAATCAAACCTCTCTGGATTGTCAGGAAGCTTCTGTCTCCCTCCAAATGTCACTCTGGTCAGATCTTCAGACAGGATGAGTCCTGGATGAGCAGAGTTTGGGTCCAGAACCACAGGACTGTAGGAGACCAGGTCCTTCATCTTGTTCCAGATGTTGAAGGTCAGGTTGCCCAGGTGTTTGGCCTGGTCTATCAGAGCTCCTGAGGGCAGCTGTGGATCCTCCAGCAGGGGGCGCTGCTGGACTCTGTCCACTGCAGCCTTGTAGTTCTTCAGGAATGAGAGGTCTTCAGCTCTCAGCTCGTCCTCTGTGGCTCTGACTGTGTGTGACAGA
>NW_019525239.1:1799657-1801423 GCF_002814215.2 Seriola lalandi dorsalis | reverse complement strand
TCAGTGAGGTGTGGTTTCCCTCACACTTTCACTTTCAGTCTTGTCTCTTCTAAACTCACAGTTGGTGTGTGGAGTCGCTGCAGGTTGAAGTTGCTGTCGTCCTGTTTTCCCTCCTCTCTCTGTAGAAGCTGTTGTTTTGGTTTAAAGGTGAATCTCTTTAAATGTTTCTCAGCATCAACGTGTCTCTCACGAGTGACGACCAGTATGAAATGGTATTTCCTGCCTCGTCTCAGAGTATCAGGTGAGGGGTGGAGCTTTAACAGACCGTTACTGATAACAGTGTGCAGAGCTATAAAAGTAGTTCTTCCTGTTGATGTATTTCTACATGTACGTTCATATATTTCACCTGTTTCATACAATGATCCATGTTTAAGTGATATGAAATGAAATGAATACTTACAAGGTAGAACAATGGGGGTGGGGGGTGGACTGTACCATCTCTAACACCTGGTCTGCCTCACTCCTTCACTGGCTCCGCCCTCAAGTCTCTGCTCCTGTGAGTCTCACAGACACTGAAGCTAAATGTTTGCTAGTTTCTACCAAAGGTTCCCTCTGAGTCTAAACTTACATGTTGGTGTGAAAGTAACAACAACTTGAAGTTGTAGAGCTGTAGTATTGTAGTCTTGTAGTATTGTAGTATTTTTTGTAGTATTGTAGAAATGTTGTACTGCAGTACTGTAGTATTGTAGGATTGTTGTATTTTACTGCAGTAGTTTTCCAGTCCTCTCTCAGTGGACATGGACACTTTATTCTGAAGGTGTGGGTCAGTCTGGTTTTTATCTGTGACCTTTGACCTGGTTCGTCTCTGGTGAATCAGTCACTTTACTGTCGAGCTTTGAGCTCAGTTACCTGATGCAGTTTAACTGTGACTCAGGACGATTTACAATCTGAAGAATTTGTCTGAGATTAATTATTAGACATTATTATAAACATGGACTTTATTATCCTAAGAGGAATAAGAGGAATGTGACGTCCTTCATAACTTTACTGCCCAGTGGGTGTGTGTGTGTGTCTGCACTGTATATGTTTAACATGAGTTTATGAACCAGAAACTCCCTGCATCACAGTGTCAAACATAAGCCAGTGTTGTGTGTCGACCTGGTTCAGAGAGATCTTTAGTGTTTCCTGTTCACTGTTGTTGTGTCTGCAGCTGCTGAAATGATGTGACACATCTACACAGTCAGACATCCATCAACTCCAGTTCACACATACTGTATGAAAACTACTGATATTTAAACACTGAAGCTAAATGTAAATAGCAGTGGCTAACTATCTGGCTCGTTTTAAACATATAGCTAACTATTTCTAACTTTAAACTTAAATTACAGTTTAGCAAACTAATGTTAGCTAGTTTCTAACTTTAGCTTTAATTTCAAGTTTAGCTAACTAATGTCTGCTTGTTTCTAAGTTTAGCGTTAAGTTACAGTTGTGCTAACTAATGTTAGCTAGTTCCTAACTTTAGCTTTAAGTTACAGTTGAGCTAACTAATGTTAGCTTGTTTCTAAGTTTAGCATTAAGCTACAGTCTAGCTAACTAATGTTAGCTTGTTTCTAAGTTTAGCATTAAGCTACAGTTGAGCTAACTAATGTTAGCTAGAGTCTAAGTTTAGCATTAAGTTGCAGTTGAGCTAACTAATGTTAGCTTGTTTCTAAGTTTAGCATTAAGCCACAGTCTAGCTAACTAATGTTAGCTTGTTTCTAAGTTTAGCATTAAGCTACAGTTGAGCTAACTAATGTTAGCTAGGTTCTAAGTTTAGCATTAAGCTA
>NW_019525239.1:1798541-1799091 GCF_002814215.2 Seriola lalandi dorsalis | reverse complement strand
TTTATGTGTGTGTGTGTGTGTGTGTGTGTGTGTGTGTGTGTCAGCCCTGCCAACCTTGAGCTGAGGAATGATTCCATAATCGTTGCTCATGCTCTGCTCCCATCTTCCCTGCGAGCATTAGTTGTTACACACACACAGACACACACACACACACACCCAGCCATGTTGTAATGTTAAATGTTAGTTAGGTGATTAGCTAGTGATTGATTCAGTCTTTCCTGATCAGTTGGCGTTACTGTCGACGTCCAGATGTTTCAGTGACGACTGGGCGGCTGCTCTGGTGCAAAGAGTTCTTCTGCGGCCGGTTCTGGTTTTATATGAATATATAAGTTCTGTATAAGAACTGTATGATCTGTATTTAGTGTTGGGTTCAATGTGTCAGTTCATTCTGACGTTCCCGGACAGGAAGGAATGTCATCACGGCCGTCAGCCAATCACAGGCCTGTGTGACAGCTGGTCGTTCAATCAGATAAATTTATGACAGCTTTAGTCAGACCAGACTCCCACTCTCGCCCTGTGGCTGTGCAACCTGTGTGTGTGTGTGTGTGTG
>NW_019525239.1:1797957-1798491 GCF_002814215.2 Seriola lalandi dorsalis | reverse complement strand
CTTCTTGTGTTGTGGAGCAGCTTCATCGATGGGTCTGAATCTGTGGTCGCTGTGTGTCTCTGAGTCTCTGCAGACGAGACACACTGGCTGCTGATGGTCCAGACAGAAGAGTCTGAGTTTCTCAGAGTGCAGACTGCAGAGAGCCTCTGAAGATCTCTGAAGGTCTCACACAGGTTCTTCAACACCAGGTTAGGAGCTAGATCGTCCCTTGAATGTCTTCTCCTACAAACTGGACACTCTCGTGTTGGTTTGTCTCTGCAGACAGACAGTCTCTACAGAAGCTGTGGCTGCAGGACAGGATGACAGGATGTGTAAAGACCTCCTGACAGACGGGACAGCAGAGATCCTCCTCTAATCTGGGAGACACCATTTTGTCTCTGAGTGACGTTGAAAACACAACAGACAGGAAACCAGTTGGCCGCTCCCTGTTCCCTGAGAGTTACTTTCATTTGGAGTCTGTTAAACTCTGTTCAGTGTGTGGCGTCAGCAACAGGTTCCAGTGCTGGTATCCCAGTGTTCCCAGTGTTCCCAGTG
>NW_019525239.1:1797022-1797896 GCF_002814215.2 Seriola lalandi dorsalis | reverse complement strand
ATGCTGTTACACATTCAACCTGCCCCCCTCCACCTCATCCACCCCCCTCCACCTCCCTCCATCCCCCTCCACCTCCCTCCACACACAAAGATATTTTAAAGTATTAAAGATCTTAAACCATCATGTTCTTCATCTTTGTTGTGTAGTGACACTGATCTTCACTGGTAATATCTTCAGAGGAAAATCTTTGATTGTGTTAAAGTATGGAAACATCCTCTCAGTGAAGGTGTGTTTGAAGGTGTGTATGTGTGTGTCAGTATCAGGATCAGAGAACGAGAGTTTTCCTCTGGTCCAGTCCAGATTCACTCTGATCTTCTGGAGCTTCTTCACTGAGAGAACAGTGGAGGGATCTGATGGAGATCGTGCTCTGTATTCACCCTCATTAAACCATATTGTCCATGATTTAGCTCGAGCTTTTTCTTTCCCCTTCCTCTCAACAGACTCTGCAGCTACACCCAGAAACCAGACTGGACTGTCTCCAACCTGGACGTCCCAGCTGTGAGTCCCTGAGTCAAAACCCTCAGAGCTCAGGACTAAGGCATAGGAGTCAAACCTCTCTGGATTGTCAGGAAGCTTCTGTCTCTCTCCAAATCTCACTCTGGTCAGATCTTCAGATAGGATGAGTCCTGGATAGGCAGAGTTTGGGTCCAGAACCACAGGACTGTAGGAGACCAGGTCCTTCATCTTGTTCCAGATGTTGAAGGTCAGGTTGCCCAGGTGTTTGGCCTGGTCTATCAGAGCTCCTGAGGGCAGCTGTGGATCCTCCAGCAGGGGGCGCTGCTGGACTCTGTCCACTGCAGCCTTGTAGTTCTTCAGGAATGAGAGGTCTTCAGCTCTCAGCTCGTCCTCTGTGGCTCTGACTGTGTGTGACAGA
>NW_019525239.1:1795442-1796972 GCF_002814215.2 Seriola lalandi dorsalis | reverse complement strand
GTCAACTGAACTTTGTTATTCTGTTTTATTCTCTCAACATGGGGCTGCACACAAACGCTTTTATTCTGAAAACCCGTACAGGAAGTCACTGTGTGTAGCCCGGGCAACTTGTGCTCGGAGGGGCTCGGCTCCACTCGGTTTGTTTTCTTCCCGCCCCTCCATCGTCCGGAACGGAGCGACATGAAAACCGGATCCCGCAGCGTTTGGGTGCTTCGGTTTTGGACAAGACTGGACAGAGAGGACCGGGAACCGGAGCGGACCAGGATCCAGAGCGGACCGGGATCCAGAAAGGACCGGGATCCAGAGAAGGACCAGGATCCAGAGCGGACCGGGATCCAGAGCGGACCGGGATCCAGAGCGGACCGGGATCCAGAGCGGACCAGGATCCAGAAAGGACCAGGATCCAGAAAGGACCAGGATCCAGAGCGGACCGGGGGATCGTGTTGCAGATGTTTCAGAGCTGAAAGGCTCCGGACAGACACCGAGCGGCTGGTTGCAGCGGAGCCGGGTTGGGGTGGACTTCTGGCGGCTGCAGCTCCTCCTGCGTCTCGCTGAGCGGCGGAGGACTGAGTGAGACATGTACCAGGTCCAGGTGAGCCTCACCTCTGTTTCCGGTGCTCACCTGTCACATTAACAGATGATCAATGTTTCTGTTGGGAACCAAACAAATCAGAAGCAGGTAAATACGGTTCAACATTTCTGTCTGTTTTCAGTTTCCCGGGTAGAAAAACAGATTCACACCGAGTCTTTAAAGCGGGAAAAGACAGGTTTTACAGTCAGACTTAATTAATCACTTCACTGATTCATATCTGTCTTAATGTGACTTATACACTAATCAACACAAAATATTAACAATAATCTTAAAATGATCAATCAGTGACTCACTTGTTTTTACCTGACGTGTCTGATCATCTTTAATTTCTCTGCTTTTAGAAAAGTTATTGATTAATTTCATGTGGCTCATTTTTCTGGTTCCTGTTTTCTACATGATTTAATGCAGATAAGGATTTTATCTATTACTATTATATTTGTATTATTGATGGGAGATGAGTAATGAATAATTAATTATCAATCTGATTGATCACATCAGAGAAACTGAACCAGTGTCTGTTTGAAACCTCAGTGTGAAACTGAACAAGTTTAACTTGTCTTATTCTGTCCAACCAACAACTTCAACCATCAGTCATCAATACACGTATTGATAAAGCTTGTGTCAGCGTCTCGTCCCTGAGGTGACTTCCTGTTCTCTCAGTCTTGTGTTATGAGTGAGTGATGGTGGTTGTGAGTCTGTGTGCTGAGGCTCGTGACCTTCAGACTGAAATGAGCTGAGGCAGATTTACAGCTCAGTTCTTCAGCGCTGGAATGAACTGAGTCTGCAGCTGCTGTCAGAGTCTTCATCATCATCTTCATCAGCTCCACGTTCACTCTCCCCTTTCTGTTTCCTCTCATCTTCACTCTGTGTTCAACACAGAATCCCAGTCACTCTAGTTACTACTCCGTCTTCAGAGAGTAGACTGATCCAGGGAGCGA
>NW_019525239.1:1794836-1795392 GCF_002814215.2 Seriola lalandi dorsalis | reverse complement strand
ATCACACACATATATTTGGAGTAACTGAGTTTAAATTCTGTCCTTTTGTGTTGTTTTAATGCTCTACATCCACTTTTAATTGTGACTTGTATATTAATAGAAAATGAAGCGTAGTCATTAGTTGTCTGGTAAATATTCAACTGATTATTGTTGTTTTTTGTTCTCATGTTTCTTTTTAATACTTTCTGCAGAGTGTGGCTGGTTTGTCAAATTCATTCATTGTAACATTCTCAATAAATGAATAAATCACAGTTTCTGTTTATTATAAACATCCTGTTTTTTTGGGTTTTTTATATTAGAAACAGACTCGACTATATTTGTCAGATACAGTGACACGTACAAGTAATTTGAGTACGGCTGTAAACAGCTCTCAGTAAACTTTAATAAAGCTCTGAGAACAAATATAGAGGAAGATACAAATATAAGCAAACAGCCTAACTAGGAGAACGAAGCCAAACCAAGAACAGCAAACACAAACACACAGCTTTCACACACAGTCATGTAGGTGTGGGTGTGGATTTTCCCAAAGGATCAGTGTTGTGTGTTTCTAACATTT
>NW_019525239.1:1793638-1794816 GCF_002814215.2 Seriola lalandi dorsalis | reverse complement strand
AGCTAACGCCAGAGAGTAGACTGGTCCAGGGAGCGAGCTAACACCAGAGAGTAGACTGGTCCAGGGGAGGCGCTAACACCAGAGAGTAGACTGGTCCAGGGAGCAAGCTAACAACAGAGAGTAGACTGGTCCAGGGGAGGCGCTAACACCAGAGAGTAGACTGGTCCAGGGGAGGCGCTAACACCAGAGAGTAGACTGGTCCAGGGGAGGCGCTAACACCAGAGAGTAGACTGGTCCGGGGGAGTGAGCTCTCTGTTTATATTCATAGAACTGTAACAGTTATTACAGAAAGTTTTAACAGATTATTGAATTGTCGATCTGTGGAAACACATTGTGCAAGTGTTTTGATAATTGATTCATTGATTTGAAATCAGTACGAGTTCCACCCAGGTCTGGGCCTGGACTCCAGTGTGTGTGACTTCTTACTTCAGTCAATACTGGAGCTGAACTGACTAATCGATTAATTGATTGGTCAGTTGACAGAAAGGTAATCACCAATAGTTCTGATAATCAAATCTCCAGTTAGAGAAGATATTCAGGGTTTCAGTTTCTGTCATAGTGACACACCTGGAGTCTGTTTGTTGGTGCTGTGTAGCAACCAAAGCTCTCACCTGTTGTCACTGTGACCCTGGTGTAGATAAAACCTGGATGAATGGATGTTCAGGTAACCAGGAAGTCCGTCTATCATTCTGATGCGTGGACTGAGAAGAAAAGCTCAGGTGTTTTATTTAATCGTGATCTCCGTCTGTCGCTGAGTCGACAGCTGGAACAAGTGATGAGCTGAACCTGGAACAGATCGTCCCTCAGGTCGTGTTTGTTTGGCTCTTTTCTTCATTTCTACTTTAGAAACCGAAGAAACGACGAAGGAAAGAAAAAAGAAAATACTCAGTTCAGTTTCTGAAAATCAGCGGAAATCAAATTATAGAAAATGAAGTGAATATTTGATCCTTGTAGAATAAAATCATCCTCTCTCTGCCGTCGCTCCCTGAGCACACCTGTCAGACATCATGTGACTACAGCTGCACTGTGCAGGTGTGTCTACGAAGACTGACCTGCTTAGATATTGATCTTAACGACAGAGATTTATAATCAATCATCACAACTTATTGACAAGAAATTCTTCTGATAACTATAGATGATGTGTGTGTGTGTGTGTGTGTGTGTGTGTGTGTGTGTGT
>NW_019525239.1:1792170-1793157 GCF_002814215.2 Seriola lalandi dorsalis | reverse complement strand
ACATTATTATTATATACATTATTATTACATACATCTATGAGGAGACAGAGTCCCTGTGCTGAGCTGATCCGGACCCACAGATGTGGTCTGGGTCCAGAGGTCTGAGTGAGAACAGCTGAGGATGAACAGAATGATCCAGATGTGATAACTGCAGGTCACACAGATGTTTCCTCTTGTAGTCGATCAATCACTGAATAAAGGAATTGATTGCCAGGATCTGATAATTGATTGTTTCAGTCATTAAAAATATTTGATGCGTCCAGCTTCTCTCAGGGTGAAGTGAACGTTATTTACATTAGATTTACAGACCCCCCCCCCCACATATATTTCATTTCCATATATGAAATATACATTTTTATTTTATATGTATATATATGTTAAAATTATATATGAAACCTGTTAGAGAATTGGAACAACTTCATATATTGACATATATATCTATCATATACAAATATACAGTTATGTATATGATGTTACTTAAATATATATTCATCCACAGCCTGTCAAAAACTTCATCATAGATGTTTTTAATATATGTACTAATTTTACAATGGACATTTCAAAATGTTATGAACTTATATCCTCATATATCAGAGAACCTATATGCATGCTAATATATGTGATAATAATATATCCTCCTATAGGGACATATACTGTATTTATGATATATATATGACATATATATATATATTATATATATGACATATATATATATATGTCATATATATATATATATGACATATATATGTATATGATATATATGTATATATATATCATATACAGACATATATATCAGACATATATATGATATACTGTATATATATGTCATGTATATGATATATATATCCAATATACAGTATATATATATATATATATATATATATATACTGTATATGTGTGTGTGTGTGTGTGTGTCATATATTATGTTTCTGTGTGGCTCCTCTCCAGCTGAAGTGTCTCCAGACGATGTCGTCCCCCCCCCCCCCC
>NW_019525239.1:1791108-1792150 GCF_002814215.2 Seriola lalandi dorsalis | reverse complement strand
AAGTCAAAGATGGAAACACTATTTCAATTCTTTATATTCATATTTCACTTTTATAAATCATCAGCTCAGAATATATGTGTCTTCATGATATTATATTAATGTATTTACAATATTTTTAGGTTATTTTTTATCAAAAAGACATTATTACCATTATTTAAAATATGACAGTTATAAGATATTCAGTATTAACCCAATATTTCATGATATAATTCATTTTACGGAATTTAATTGCTAACATAAAAAAACAAAAAACATTTAACATGATGTATTCTGACAATAATAATAATAAAAGAAGTGTGCATGTATTTTTTATTTTCTTATACCTACGGAGGTTTAAGTATAACTTATTTGTGTATACATATAGGAACATTTTATTTATTGGTACTGAATTTAATTATGTATTAGATAAATATATCATATATTGATTATAATCTTATGATTCAAATATTTACCTCAGACAATTTTACAAAAATTCTACATTAAAATAAATACATGTTTTAGTGAAAGAAATATTTACAGTCATATAAATAACTGTTATTACCACAAAACTAATATAATAAAAACATATTACATTCATAATATAACGCGTATTTTTATATTCTCTTCGACTATTCAAAGAGAATTAGTCAATTCTCTTTATTTAATTATAGAGAATTGACTAATTTACTTTAATTAATTACAAATATATTTCACATTACTGTTGATATATTTTACACAATCAAACACATTCTCCATTATATAAAGTGTGGTTACATTCATTAGATAAACAGTTTGAACATTATACAAATTATATTTACTGTGGATTAGTGTAATATATACCATGGAAGTATAGATCTATATATATCATCCTGCATTATATATTATATACATAGAAAATCTATATGTCAGTCTGTTAATTATATTTAACCTACACTCTTAATTATTTAACATCATTAAATTTGTATAAATATTAAATGTAATATTTGACGACAAGTTGTTTGTTGTTGTTAAAGTGAATATTTCATATAAAAAACATTTGTCATCAGACAACAACTGTATTCAT
>NW_019525239.1:1790024-1791088 GCF_002814215.2 Seriola lalandi dorsalis | reverse complement strand
ATTTGTGATAGCCAATAAATTGATAAACAACCGAAATCTAACATATTTGGTGTCCAGCTCATGAGGTAGAGTACTGTTAACATAATGGTGCCGCCCGGGTGAGGCCGAGTACTAATGATGCCCCCGTGTGAGGCCGAGTAATAATGATTTCCAGTTACTAATAGAGCTCAGACCCAACAGCTGTAACATAACAAAATGTGGGGAAAGTGAAGGGGTGTGAATACTTTCCGGATGCACTGTAAATAACAGTTATTACCACCAAACTAATGTAATAAAAACTTATGATATTCATAATATAATAAGTTGTATTTTATATTGTCCTTTACTATTCAAAGAGAATTAGTCAATTGTTTCACATTATTGTTGATATATTTTACACAATCAAACACATTTTCCATTATATAAAGTTTGGTTACATTCATTAGATAAACAGTTTGAACATTATACAAATTATATTTACTGTGGATTAGTGTAATATATACCATGGAAGTATAGATCTATATATATCATCCTGCATTATATATTATATACATAGAAAATCTATATGTCAGTCTGTTAATTATATTTAACCTACACTCTTATTTATTTAACATCATTAAATTTGTATAAATATTAAATGTTATATTTGACACCATTTCTATATTTTCCCTCAAGTTGTTTGTTGTTGTTAAAGTGAATATCTCATATAAAGACATTTGTCATCAGACAACAACTGTATTCATTTACTGTATTTAGCAGCATCAAGTTTAGAAATCTCATTTCCCATAAAGGAAAATCAGCTTTAAAAACATGTAAGTTTGAAGAGTCAAAGTGAATGTGAAGAATCCTGCTCATCACTGAAATTGACTTTGATGAACTGGACATTTTGTAGCAAAAGTCAAGTGAGCAGGAAAATCCTCCACAATCCTTCATGTAGAAGTCAATTGATTTGAGGAGAGAGAAGAGAGAAAAGAAAAGCAGTGTGATGATTGATGAAGCAGCAGCTGATGACAATCCACAATGCTCTTCCAATATCACACTTTTTGGACTCTTCAAAAACTTTGGAGCTCAAGCAGAAATAAAGA
>NW_019525239.1:1789200-1790004 GCF_002814215.2 Seriola lalandi dorsalis | reverse complement strand
ACAGGAGACGCCAGCTGCCTTTAGGGGAAGAGTCTGAGCCAAACACCTCGATCCACCTGGACTCCCGGACTCCATCCAGAGAGCGGAGGTTCAGCACCTTGATGCAGCTGAGGTACAGCTGCTTCTTACTGCAGGAGCTGAAGCTGCCCAGCACTGGAGTCTTCAGGGAGAGGAGCTGGCCGCTCTCCTCGCTCCACTCCCCCACATCAGGACTCACACTCAGTGAGGGGAAGACGTAGTCCTGTCCCTCACACCATTGGTCGGCCATAGTCCTGTTCTGAGCAAACGCCCTCAGAGGAGCGGGCAGCGAGAGCCACACCTTCTCTATCAGGCTCTGCAGCATCCTAGATGACCGGACGCCCAACATCTCAGCCAGCTCGTCCAGAGTTCTCCTGGTGAGGTGACCCAGCTTCACAACGCCAGCCTCGATGAGCTTCGCTCTCAGTGTGGACGAGGAGAGTCCAGCAACTGGCAGGAAGGCGCTGTGAAACAAAGGCTCCTCAAAGAGCCACTTCCCCGGCCGAGGGTCAGGAGGTCGGGCGACGGTCAGTGTCCTCCAGGCGTTTAAAACCGATTTGTAGAAGGGTGTGAGCCCTTCCAGGTCACATTCAGCTGGCTTTAAAAGAAAGAGGTGTTTGTCCAGTCCGAGCCGTCCGGCTCTCTGTAGTAGCAGGCGGGCCAACGCCGACCAGCAGGGGGAGTGTCCATACAGCAGCCGCTGAGCGGCTTGCAGTCTGAAGGCTGCAGTTCTGGACCTGATGTCAATCAGGCCCTGCCCCCCCTCTGCCACAGGGAGGTACAGGA
>NW_019525239.1:1787789-1789150 GCF_002814215.2 Seriola lalandi dorsalis | reverse complement strand
TACCTACGGAGGTTTAGGTATAACTTATTTGTGTATACATATAGGAACATTTTATTTATTGGTACTAAATTCTGTTATTTATTAGATAAATATATTATATATTGATTATAATCTTATGATTCAAATATTTACCTCAGACAATTTTAGATAAATTCTACATTAAACTAAATACATGTTTTAGTGAAAGAAATATTTACAGTCATATAAATAACAGTTATTATCACTATCACAACTAATATAATAAAAACTTATCATATTCATAATATAATGCATATTTTTTTATTCTCTTTGACTATTGAAAGATAATTAGTCAATTCTCTTTAATTAATTAAAGAGAATTGAATAATTTTCTTTCATTAATTACAAATATATTTCAATTTATTATTGATATATTTTACACAATCAAACACATTCTCCATTATATAAAGTGTGGTTACATTCATTAGATAAACAGTTTGAACATTATACAAATTATATTTACTGTGGATTAGTGTAATATATACCATGGAACTATAGATCGATATATATCATCCTGCATCATATATTATATACATAGAAAATCTATATGTCAATCTGTTAATTATATTTAACCTAAACTCTTAATTATTTAACATCATTAAATTTGTATAAATATTAAATGTAATATTTGACACAATTTCTATATTTTTCCTCAAGTTGTTTGTTGTTGTTAAAGTGAATATTTCATATAAAGACATTTGTCATCAGACAACCTGTCTCTTATACACATCTACCGCACTAGACGGTTCCCGTCACCTTCTTCCTGTGTTTACTCTCCTGCTGCAGACAATCTGACCAGACCTGACTCTGAGACCTGAGACCAGACAGTTCAGTCCTGGTCTCATCAGACCAGAACCTGGTTTCCCTCGGTCTCAGAGTCCTGTAGTCTGGACCCGCAGACAAGAAGTCCAGTCAGTGGAGCTGCAGTGATGGTTGTTCAGGGTCTGGGTCTCTCTGAAGTCTGGTGATTGTTCAGTCTGTTAAACAGATTCATGTCATAGTGTTAGAAACTCTTTCTCTTGTTTTTGTAAGAATTAAGTAAAAAGTGTGTCAGAAGAAGAAAAACAACTTGTAGTTGTAGAAGTAGTATTAGCAGCAGCAGTAGTATTAGTATAGTATTATTAACAATAGTACTAGCAGTATTAGCAGTAGCAGCAGCAGTAGTATTAGTATAGTATTATTAACAGTAGTATTAGCAGTATTAGCAGTATTAGCAGTATCAGCAGCAGTAGTATTAGTATAGTATTATTAACAGTAGTACTAGCAGTATTAGCAGTATTAGCAGTATTAGCAGTATCAGCAGCAGTAGCAGTAGTATTACTATAGTATTATTAACAATAGTA
>NW_019525239.1:1783441-1787494 GCF_002814215.2 Seriola lalandi dorsalis | reverse complement strand
GGAGGGAGAGAGAGAGAGAGAGTGAAAAGAAACAAAACAAAACAAGAAAACTTCCATTCACCCACTCTCTCACACACTAAGGGGTAAAACTAGCTGAGCTAAGCTAAACTAAGCTAAGCTAAGCTAAGCTAAGTTAAAAGTCCTCCCCTAGTGAGGTCAGGACCTGCCCAAAGCCCCACTCAGCTCTGAACCCGTTCATGTTCCCGGTCAGTGTGAAAAACGCTCGCTCTACTTTCAAACGAGCTGCCACCAAACCTTTCAAACAGCGAACCGGGTCAGTCCAGCCTTCCCCCCTCATCTGGTTTTTTCGAGTCCTCCAAATTGCCAACTTGGCAGCTGCAAAAATAAAATTAATTAAAACCAGGGACTGTCTCTTCCTGGTAGTGTACTATGGTCCGAACACAAAGACGGACAGTGAGAAGGTCTCTCCAAGCCGCTCCACCCACTCCTTCAGCAGCTGGAACAGCCCTGTCGGGGGGGGGGCAGGACACCACCAAATGCTGGAGGGTTTCAGGTTCAGGGCAGAAGGGGCAATTCTCCTCAGTGCTGGGGTTCAAGTGAGCTCTGTGTCTGTTTGTAGCTATGGCTCCATGTATGATCCTCCACTGGAGATCGGACATCCGTTTTTCAACAGGAGGCTTGTACAGGAGACGCCAGCTGCCTTTAGGGGAAGAGTCTGAGCCAAACACCTCTGTCCACCTGGACTCCTGGACTCCAGCCAGAGAGCGGAGGTTCAGCACCTTGATGCAGCTGAGGTACAGCTGCTTCTTACTGCAGGAGCTGAAGCTGCCCAGCACTGGAGTCTTCAGTCTCCACTCCCCCACAGCAGGACTCACACTCAGTGAGGGGAAGATATAGTCCTGTCCCTCACACCAGTGGTCGGCCATATTCCGGTTCTGAGCAAATGCCCTCAGAGGAGTGGGCAGCGAGTGCCACACCTTCTCCATGAGGCTCTGCAGCATCCTGGACGACCGGACGCCTGACATCTCAGAAAGCTCCTCCAGAGTTCTCCTGGTGAGGTGACCCAGCTTCACAACACGTACCTCGATGAGCTTTGCTCTCAGTGTGGGCGAGGCGAGACCAGCAACTGACAGGAAGGCGTTGTGAAACAAGGGCTCCTCAAAGAGCCACTTACCTGGCCGAGGGTCAGGAGGTCGGGCGACGGTCAGTTTCCTCCAGGCGTCCAATACCGATCTGTAGAAGGGTGTGAGCCCTGCCAGGTCGCATCCAGCCGGCTTCAGAAGAAAGTGCTGTTTGTCCAGTCCGAGCCGTCCAGCTCTCTGTAGTAAGAGGCGGGCCAACGCCGACCAGCAGGGGGGGTGTCCATACAGCAGCCGCTGAGCTGCTTGCAGTCTAAAGGCTGCAGTTCTGGACTTAATGTCAATCAGGCCCTGCCCCCCCTCTGCCACAGGGAGGTACAGGACCGACGCTCTCACCCAATGACATCCCGTCCAAAAGAAGTCCACCAGGAGCCGCTGCAGTTGTTCCACAAGGTCAGGCGGAGGCAGCAGCACTTGCAGTCTGTGCTAGAGGGACAAGGCCACCAGGTTGTTGACAATCAGAGCTCTTCCCCTGTAGGACAGCTGAGGTAGCAACCATGTCCATTTAGACAACTTAGCTTGCACTTTCCCCAGCACTCCCTCCCAGTTCTGCCTTTCCCTGTCCTCACTGCCTAAGTGAACCCCCAGGACCTTCATCCCTGTGTTTCCCCACTGCATGTTCCCAGGAAGGCCTGGAGTGTTCCCTCTGCTCCACTCCCCCACCAGACATGCCTCGCTCTTCCCCCAGTTTACCCTAGCTGAAGAGGCCTTCTCATACAGGGTTAGGCTGCCCTCAAGCTCCTTGATGTCCCTCTGATCCTGGTCGTGTCATGTCTCCTCGTCGTCTGCATAAGCCGATACGACCACAGGGGGCCGAGAGCCGGCCCAGGCAGACACAGAACCCTCAGCCGCTTTCTGAGCACAGGAGTGGTTCGATGGCCACACTGTACAGCTGTCCTGAGATCGGGCAGCCCTGTCTGATCCCCCTTCCCACCTCTACAGGACAGCCCCCCCCCCCACCTTCACCACACAACACGCACTCCTGTACAATAATCTCACCCAGGACAAAAAGTGATCCCCAACACCAAACGCCTGCAATGTGGCAAACAAGAAAGAGTGATCTACACGATCAAAAGCTTCCTCTTGATCTATTGATAAAATGCCAACATTTAAATTATATAATTTGCAGACGTCAAAAATGTCTTTCATTAAAAACAGGTCAGCTCCTGCAGAGAGAGGTCCGAGCTCAGAGTGTCGCGGTCCTCCGGCCTCAGCCGAGGAAGGCCGAGCAGCTCCTCAGCAGTGTCCATGTCGCAGCTCTCCGGCCTGAACAGGTCGGAGTAATACTCCACTGTGTGTCTCCTCATTTCCGCCGGGTCAGAGGTCAAACTTCCGTGCGGCAGGCAGAGACACACCATCTGCCTCCTCTGGGCCTCGGACCTTTCCAGGCTGAAGAAGCAGCTGTTCGGAGCGTCCATGTCCTTCAGTGCAGTGAAGTGAGCTCGGACCAGAGCTCCTTTGGCTCTCTCATGGAGGATGGAGCTCAGCTGCTGTCTTCTGGAGGCCAGAGTCAGACAGACAGACACAGCAGAGAGGAAACACCCTGTGTTGTGTGTTCATTTTTCAGTTACCTGGATACTTTCATTCTTTTAACTTTCTTGCTGCTTTTTAAGTTTCTCCTTAAGGCAGTCACATGTTTTTTGAGCCTGTAGCGTTTCTTGTCACCCAGCAGGTCCACCCCCACCACCTTCTGAAGAGTGGACATGACTGGATGAACTTTTCCACATTAGGAAAGAAATCTGTCACATTGACTTGTCTGCCAAATGTTTCATCCAGAAAGTCATTGATGTCTCTCAGAGAGTACAGGTCTGTATTCTGAGAGACACTGTCAGCTACAGACAGACAGTCCGAGTCAGACTCCATCTCCATTCCAGTCACATGACTGCTGTCCAGACTGGCCTGTGACAGCTCAGCCTGCTGTGCACCACACTCCTGTCCCTGCTCTGCCCCACCCACTTTACCTCCCTGACCACACTCCTGTCATTGCTCTGCCCCGCCCACTTTACCTCCCTGACCACACTCCTGTCCCTGCCCTGCCCCGCCCATTTCACCTACCTGACCACACTCTTGTCCCTGCTCTGCCCCGCCCACTTTACCTACCTGACCACACTCCTGTCCCTGCTCTGCCCCGCCCACTTTACCTACCTGTCCACACTCCTGTCCCTGCTCTGCCCCGCCCATTTTACCTACCTGACCACACTCCTGTCCCTGCCCTACCCCACCCACATCAGTGTTTCCTTGACCAGCAGTTACCATGGTTACATGGTCTGCCCTCACCTCAGTACCTGTTATTACTTCTTCAGGAGCCACCTGTTATTTGGAAACAGGGCCGACGGATCTAGCTGAAATTCCGTCCTTGCCGCCCGCAGCCCCGGTGCCGATGGCCGCGGAACCGGGAGTTGGGGAGACGGCAGTCCGGCCCCACACTCCGCCGCTCCCCTCTCCGCCAGCAGCTCCAGCGGCCGGACATGCGACCCGCTTGTGCCCCACATCTCCACACTCGAAGCATTTCCTACTACCGGAGCTGGCGTACACCATGTAAAAACTTTCCTCCGACTTCACCCGGAAAGACACCTCCAGTGTTTGAGCGGGAGAGTTGAGGAACATGTACACCTGTCTCCTCAAAGACCTACATGTTTTAGTTTGGCGTCCTTGCAACTCAGACCCACCGACCGGAATCCACTCGCGAACCTCCCGAAACGCTTCATCTCTTTCTCCAGCGCTTCATTCAGGATGAACGGAGGGACCCCGGACACGGTGATCCGGGTCGAAGGCACCGCCAGCGAGGAAACCTGTACGAACTCTTCCCCTAGGTTTAGACCGCTCTCGATCAGCTGGGTTACACAGGCCTGATCTTTGAGGAACACCACCACGGCTTTATTCATACGGGAGGCGTACGAGATGTTACCGTGGCCCACCTGCTCTCCCACCGCCAGCAGCACCTGCTCCACGG
>NW_019525239.1:1782774-1783391 GCF_002814215.2 Seriola lalandi dorsalis | reverse complement strand
GGCACATGTTTGGTGTCTTTGGAAACTTCACTTGTACATTTCTTGCAGTTGTATATTGTCTCTTCTTCTCTTCCTGGTTCTGGCTGTTAAACATTTGAGTGTAAATCACAGTGAGTTCACCTTTAATGAAATGTGCTGTATAAATTGAATCAATGTCTTCCTCTGCGGCTGCTGCTGTGATGAATCAAACTTGTATTCTGCTGCCCTCTGGTGGCTGCAGCCACACACTGCTCCACACCAGGCGTACTGTAATACCATGTAGCAGTAGTGATGAAGAAACAGTATTTACTGAAGAAAAAGTCCCAACAGCACAAAGTCAAATCCTGCTTTTTCAAATTCTATTTAAATAAAATAAGTTGTATGAGATAAATGTAGTTAAAATAAGAGTTTCTGTGACTGATGTAATGAATGAGATTATTAATCCTGAGTCCTGGATGTTTCAGCAGCTTTTCACTGTTGTAGCTGCTCCAGGTGGAGCTGCTTTAACCTCCCTGCTCTGGTTCTCTCTTCCTCTCTGTTCCCTTCAGGGTCGCTGCTTTCACACTTTGTCTTTGTCCTTCTGTTTTTACTGCTTTCAGAGTGGCTTTTGTTTTGAAACCACTTCCACATTCACCACA
>NW_019525239.1:1782132-1782754 GCF_002814215.2 Seriola lalandi dorsalis | reverse complement strand
CCCCTAGGTTTAGACCGCTCTCGATCAGCTGGGTTACACAGGCCTGATCTTTGAGGAACACCACCACGGCTTTATTCATACGGGAGGCGTACGAGATGTTACCGTGGCCCACCTGCTCTCCCACCGCCAGCAGCACCTGCTCCACGGTGGAGCTGGGCCGCGGCACCAGCCTCACTCCATGTCTCAAAGACAGGGACAGCGTCTCAGAGGACGCCATCCCCAACACGAAACACGGAAAAACAGCCAATAAAAACCACCAACTGTCACCAAACACTAACTAACTATCATACAATTAAACCAGTTACCAAACAACAACACACAGTAAGGAAAAAAAAGAAAGAGAAAAACGACTTTTCACCAGGAAAACTCACACACTCTCACCGTCCTCCACTCCCAGCACACACACCGTGCCCTAAGAAGCAGCCAGAACAGTTTTTAAGATCCAGAGACAGGCTCTCTGCAGGAAAGGGATCTGTGTCTCAGTGCATTAAAAGACCGTCAGACTGAGAGACAATGATGGAGCGTTCATCTGAGGAAAGCTGCTCCCTCCAGACTCTCAGCAAGTTACTGATGAGCCTCAGTGAAGAGACCCCGACAGCAGAGGAGAGAGCAGCAGCATGGT
>NW_019525239.1:1781044-1782082 GCF_002814215.2 Seriola lalandi dorsalis | reverse complement strand
GCCACAACATGGAAGCAACTCAATTATTCATTATTAAAACAAGTAAAATCCATTTCCATCTTTTTGAGCCTCCACTCCACTTTCCAGGTGAGCCCACCAGGTAGTTTAACCTCCTGCAGCTCATCCCCCTGTTGGGCCTGAACATGTGGTCGACCTGGAGCAGGCCTGCTCCGGCCTACATGTAACCTCAGAAGCCTGACCTCAGTTCCTAAGTTCTAGCCTCAGGCCTGAACAAAAGAAAGGGCGCCAAAAACGGCCCCTCACAGACTCCATCTCCCAGCAGGCTTTGCAGTTCACACCTGAGTGTGAAATCTGGGGGAGTCCCAAACTCACGCTTCCCATTGGCAGAGATGCAGGGGACTATCGACGGACTGATACACATCCCATCACTTGGCGGTGATCCAAGTAAGAGGTTTACGTCTGGGCAGAGACTGTAGTAATTGTGTAATAACTTAGTTGCGGATGCTAGTTTAACTTTGATTTGTGGTATTCAAAGTGTACTGTTTGTTGACAATACGGACCGCCGTGTCCTTGACCTAACATAGTTTAGAGTGGTGGGACTGCTGTGTGAGGCGTGCCTGTAGTCACTGCTCTTGATAAACTGTGTGTCCCGTTACGGGACTGCTGCATGTGCCACCACGGGTGTGGAGTGAATCGATCAGACAACGGGCATACCGCTTCACGGCCGTACGCACGCTCTCTGTGGGCTGAAAAGCTATTCTTCCCATCCCGTGGTCGCTCGGCTCCGCCGTGAGTCGTTTGTTTTCTTTGCCACACCTACATAAACACTTACATATAGATTCATTCTTCACCACACATACCAGCACATATACACAGAGATTCGTCGTCCCTCCACCGTCAGACACGTGTGTTGAGGACTCGAATTAGGCGAACGGGAACGCCCGACCCACACATCGGCGCCCCATCTTAGGTCGTCGAGTCGAGACCTAACCCTATCCGCCATTTTGGCTCACGTGGTCGACACGCTTAGACCCGTCCGCCATCTTGGATCTCTGCGGGACGCGATCGCAACCGATC
>NW_019525239.1:1780534-1780994 GCF_002814215.2 Seriola lalandi dorsalis | reverse complement strand
CACACACACACACACACACACACACACACACACACACACACACACTAAACCAATAGACGAACAAACAGCAGCTTCTCTTCTTTCACAGAACAGAACTTTATTCACACACCAGACCTTCTCAAAAGACTCCACATCCTTCATCAGACTGTAGTAATTAAAGTCAGTGCTTAACCTGCTCTTCATCATTCTGATGAAGACTGTTTCTACATCACAGTCTGCTGATCCCTCCATCTTTCTCCTCCCACTCAGGTGAACAGCCATCTTAGCCTGAGCCAGAAGGAAGTTTAAAAGTGGACACTTGGCTCTTTCTTTCTGCCTGTATCTACAGCCCAGGATGAACATGTGTTTGGTAAAAACCTCTCCATACAAAAGAAACAGCCTCTAAAAACAGGAACAGAGCCTGCAGCCTGCTGCAGTCCAGGAAACAATGAAACACACTTTCTCTGAGGGAACAGAACGG
>NW_019525239.1:1779813-1780514 GCF_002814215.2 Seriola lalandi dorsalis | reverse complement strand
GATGAGATTTGATGGTGAGAAAAGGCCAGCAGAAAACAGTCAGTCAGCATGTGTGCAGTTGGTGGACGGTCCCTTGTTTGTGAGGATCATCAGCAGAGAGAGTCCACAGCAGTACACCAGACTCTTCACTATCAGCACTGTGTAGAGCAGACAGAGCAGCTTCACCCTGCACTGAGGCTGGAGAGGATCCAGGGGAACCACTGCAACTGAAAAGGGTTGAAAAAGAAATCAGTCAGTGCTCTGCTGCTCTGCTCTCTTTGACAGCGTCTCCACATGAAGCTGAATCACTGCTCAACACAGTCAGCAAGCCTTCATCACCTTCTTCTGTCAACTGTTTCTGACAATTCAAATCCCTCCAGGATCAAATCAAAGTCCAAATATAAAAACACACAGGTTGTTTTGAGCTTGAAGTTGGATTCACTGATTTTCTTTCTGCAGCCACTTGGGGGCAGAAGAACTCCTCAACAAGCTAAATAAACTCACATCTGACCTCTGACCTCACACAGAGTCATTAGATTCATTGTTAATATAGAAATGTGAATGAGTGGAGCTTTAACATACAGTCCCTGAAGCTGTTGTAGCTCCCTCAAAGCCCCACATTTAGTATAGAGCCCCCAACAGGTGTTATTAGTCAGAGTGGTGCAGGGAAAGCTCTGTGACTGGGGTTTGTTGTGCTGTTGGACACTCTAACAGAATCAGGG
>NW_019525239.1:1778779-1779784 GCF_002814215.2 Seriola lalandi dorsalis | reverse complement strand
CCACACACACACACACACACACACACACATCACTTGACTGTATGGCTGTTTATCTCTTGTATGTGTAGATTAGTTGATCGATGGTAGGATGTTAGGATAAATCAAGGCTGATTAACTTGTAAATTGTGGAGATTTAATAAATATCATTGTAGCTTAATGAGAAGTCTTTGGTCATTATTGTGTATGTTCATTGTGATCCATGACTGATTGAGAAGGTCTGAGCTCGAACTTAACCCTTCATGTAATACTCAAGGTCCCTGACCTAGAGACCCATTGCTTGAACTATTAGGGTTATGAGACTATAAAACTGATTTGGTTATTGTTCCCAGTTTCCGGGTGGTGCCCCGCATTATTAATTAATATTGATTAGCATAATAATACTGATTAATAATTAATTAACGTTATACTTCCATGATTTATTAAGGATTTTAAGGATTCTTAGTTAATAACCAAAAGTGCTCCTACCGGACCCAACACCCCAATCACAGGGTTTCACTTTTTCCCCAGTTAACTTTAGCAGAGGAGATCTCACCAAAACTTTGGACACTGTCAATTAAAAAATTCATGTCGTCCTGGTTCTTTACAACAATAATCACATCATCAGCATACAGACAATTTAAAAACCCAACTAGAATGTGGAAGTTTAAAACCAATGAGACGTGTTCTCAGTTTGTGGAGAAGAGGCACTATTGCCATGACTACAGCATGCCTGAAAGAGGGCAGCCCTGCCTGACACCCCTCTGCAGGGGAAGCAGCATGGGGCTCAGGGTGACTTCTATCTAAAAGTGGATTCTCACTTCAGTTGAAATCACCTCCGATCACCAGATGTTCATCTGTGCTGCACCTCTGGATCACATCAGCTAAAGTGTGGAGGAGAGCCAGTCTCTCTGTGCTGCGGTTGGAGCAAACACATTTAGAAAAAACATTTGGAGCCTTTGAAAATCTGCTGTTATTTTTCAAATATGAGCTGCCATTACATCCTCCACATCAACAGGAAGTGGAATA